>NW_010972676.1:9901127-9945390 GCF_000737465.1 Haliaeetus leucocephalus
ACAAAAAAAAAAAAAAAAAAAAAAAAAAAAAAAAAAAAAGACAAGAATGATGAACTTAATGTGATGGAGAAACAAAACCTTACTCTTTTCAGCCAAAACCCAATTCCAAGGGTAGAGAGAATTTTCAGACCACGACCATGCTATTATAAAATGCTGAATTGTGCTAATTGAAAGGATGATGTTTCATGCAATGTAAGCAACTTTGCAAAAGTGGACAATGAAGCTACTCTTATATTCACATAATAATCACACATTTGTTTTACATTCACTGAATTCTTTCTTTTGAATAATTGCAAATTAAACAGTAATCTGGACTTTATGCATGTTAAAAAAGAAATCTATTCCCTCTGTTGTTTTACTGACTTCACTGGGACTACTCATGAAATCAGATGCAAGTGAGAAAGAGGGTTGGCATTAACATCTGTACCCAAATAGGCTACCTATTTATTGCTTGCAAAAATTTCTTTCAAATCTTTCAATGTGCTAAGAACAGTCAGAAAAATTATGAATTAAAAACAATGAATAGTTTTTAAAAGATGATTTTAAGTATCTAAAAAGGAGATGCAGAATAAATGTAGATTTGTAGCTCTTGCTGTACTTGAAATATTACAATAGTTGTAAAATTATACACCTACAGAGACTGAATAAACAAAAACTTACAAACGTGGAAAAAACAGCTAACAGTGAGTTTAAAAAAAGCTCCATAGGTAGTAATAAGCTAACTAAATAGGTCCTTACAGAGTGACACATTTAAAAAAAGAGGGGGGGAAAAAAGCCCACTAATGCCTCCAGCCCTCAGGATGCATAATACGAATAATAATCTATATTTTCCAATGCTTTTTATTTATCTGTTTAAATCTACTTTCTTGTTTTCAGAAAAAAAATTCCAGAAAATTAGTGTAGAGAGCAAGGCTATTACATGTACACAGTACACACTGAATCCAAAAAGTACTTTGCAAGTATTGAGATTAAACCTAATAATCAAACCTCTTGTAAGGCATTGATGGTATAGGCAGAATCATTTAATCAACTGCTAAATGCAGCTATTTTTGTAATAGAACTCTAAAGTTCTTTAAGATTACATAGCTAGAATGTGAATTATTTGGTATAGAAGGTGGACAGTTTATCCAGAGAACAACACAAAGCCATTTCTGCAAGGAAGTACCAGACTGTAGTTACACTAGCTGAAAATGGTCAGTGGCAGCAGGTTTAAAATCTCTGCTTTTATGAAAATAACACTGCAGTCAACAAGTGAGCTTGTCCTTGACTTTGCTTTTATGTAAAAGACATCTCTAAGGATGCACATGCTTTACTATTTTCTTATGGGAAAAAAATATCAGCTTATGTTAAACGTGTATTTGAGGAGGGAATGAACCACTATTGAAATGGTCTTTTTCCAGTTGTTATAGTGGTAATCTAGATGACTAGCCCAGATTAAATGCTTAAATTATTGGTGGCTACATTCTGGTGGAAAACAATGCTGCTTTCCACAACTGCATCACAATGGTATGTGCAATATTAAATCTAGAACATCTCTTTTGTTAAGAGGGAATATTAAAAAGAATTTGTTAATTAATATGTCATTACGACTCTCTACTTCTTGAGCGCTGGACTGGATATTTCATCAGTTTAGAGAAATAGTGAGTGCCTTCACTGCATTTTTCATTTATGAAAAGGCTCAACATGGTCTATAAGAGCTAATTAATTTTCAATTAAAAACATGTCTAAAGTAAAATAAATAATCAAACAAAGCATTTGCTTCCAACTTAAAGCAGTGGGAAGCAGATGAATATAACCTAAAAGGTAAAGACTCAGTGAAAAGCAAGGAACACTATTATATATATAGCAAAATACATTCCAGGTAACAACACAAATGAAGGAACGGAATTTTAACAACCTCAGAACATGGTAGGATACTGAAATAGACTGAAGATAAAGAAGGATAGGTTTTCTCTAACACCTCAGGGAAAAGTACTAACAAAGCACAATGGAATGATTGGCTCCAATGGACATTGGTACCTCAGCTACACCTGGAGAGAGTGGCACAGTAGAAAGAAAACGCTCTGATGAACCACTGGCAGAGATTCTCTTCCCTCAGCTTTCAGAGAAGCCGCACTGCCAGCAGCTCCACAATCTGTGCTGTGATCCATTGATCCTCTGAGCTCTATCATAGATTTCTTACCAGATTTTTCTGCTAGCGATGCCAGCCATTAGGGATTCATCTTTATGAGATATTCTTTAATGTGTCAGGGCCTCCAAAGAAAACCACCTCCAGGGTTAAGCTTCAGAGTCCCACAGGATAGGAAAGGTGTGTCCTATTGGGCTGTTATCCATCCTTTGCTCACACTCCACAAACACGCATCACTGAACCCATCCCTCTGAAGAGCCTTTGAGGGCAGGAGTGTTTGTGGGTAGTGTAGAGAGAATCTGCTAGGAAAGGAGACTTTCTGTATGTAGATCTGGTGTTTTGGTTTCAGCTGTAGTTCTCTGCTCTTTTCTTCCTTGCTTTCTTTTCTCTTTAGCTGATTTCTTTTCATATCTATCTTCCTGGAGAAATTCACTTTGACACTTCCCACCACCATGTATATGTAAGTGTGCAGATGTAAATGCCTGCACAGCAGCTACCTGTACACAGGCATTCTTTTTCATTTTTCTTCTGCATTTGTGTTCCACCCTTTCAGACTTCACTGCTGCTGTAATGTCTTATATTAACAGCAACCGCCCCTGTAGCACTGTGTCCCACAAGCCTCTCTCTTGCTGATTTATATGCTGTAGAGAAGAGGAAAGCGCAGTAAAAAGTAAATAAAGATATTGGAAGAAGAGTGGAAGGTGCAGTACTGTACCTGTGAAATAGTCCCCTCATGGTCATGTGGCAGCAATGCCCAAATATTGAATGTTATTCCCATTAATATGTCCATCTGGATCCATTTAGTTTCCTTCTCTTTTAATTTTATTACCAATTAAAGGCATCACAGCAGGGTATGAACTGAAATGAGGCATTTTTCATGCAGCATAGACCACTAGTGTATAGTAATACCTCCCTTACAATTTAAGACTTCACAATATTTCTTTTTCACGTGAGCAGAGGCTGCTGGCCTGCTCATTTAACTGATGTTGAACTTAATTTGAGAAGCTCAGGCTTAATTATACAAGGACTAATCTAGTTTTGTTTTATAATGGAATATTATCAGGAGTCATGATTAAACATAGTTGTAAAAGTGAATCCACCCTCCATAATGTGGTGTTAGAGGCAGAAGCAGATGAAGAACGTAATAAATCAAAATGCTACATAATCCACTTCCAAGCCTAACTCTTCCACCTTTTCTCAAATGTATTAATACTCACCAAAAAGTAGAACTTAATGACCTCAGTAGAATTCTTTGTAGAGTAAGGTATACTCAAATGCTAATCAATAATGTACTTGCCTGACCTTAATTGCTTTTTTCAGACTTTGATATTCATGGTGATTATGGCAGTAAAACTCAGTAAAGAAAGCAGTAAATGTTTGGTGCATTTGGTAATGATAAGATGGAAAACAAAACTTGCCCCAAATTCATTGTTTTCTACATCTGAGTGTGTGATGCTGTGGTGAGTGAAGCCCAGTTTTCCCCATGATTGACTAGGACCTGATGCTATACCAGAATATTGCGGCTGATCTTGTGTAGGCAATAAGCATCTTCCTCCAAACTCAATTTCAATGCCCTGTTTACTCATATCAGAAATGTCTCTCTCTTCTGGCAGTCATTGTCTTCTCTGTTTATCACTATATACAGTATGATCAGTTTATAGTAAATGAGAATGTTATTGGTAACTAAGCACAAATCTTAGTGCATATTAAAAAGTACGATTACACAGAAAAGCCACGTATTGTAAGTGTTCTGTGAAGTGTGAAGCTGCTGGCAGTGTGAGAGGCAGTCAGTCCTTATTGCTTTACTTGCAGATGATGCCATTTACTTTTCTATAATGTTGTGAAGACATTTTTCTCTACAAAATACAGTGTTTCTTTGAAAACAGTTAAAAATTACTTTTCTGAGTATTTTAACATTTACATTTTAGAAGTTTTCAATACTACTATTTTCAGTTCTCAGCTGCCAGATTGTACTGGAAAGCTAATGTGTGAGTTCTCACGTTCACTTGTTGGCTGCAGGCTACTTTCTGCTCCTAGTTCTGTGGAGAATGAAATTTGACTGGAGAAAATGGGGACAGAAAAGTTGGAGAATAAGATCTATTTTAGAAGATTTTTAATTCTGTACTTTATCCGATGGAAAAATAAAAGCAAAAACGGAGCCCGGAAACTAGATAACTAATGATATGAAGCTATTTTTCATGCTGTTGTCTAGTTGGCCACCTGCTAGCTTTACTAGTGTGATCTGCATATACATCTTACATGGCTAACAACTGTAGGTGAGCAGGCAGTCTGAAAGCCAGTTCCTAATGGATGTACGTCATCATCTCTTACTACAATCTAGCTGGTATTAGCTGACATTTTCAGTGGCAGCTTTTAGCAGAAGGATTGAATGGATATAGAAATGAACTACTGTGTTGCTCTCTAGAGACATGGAATTCTATAGGCATAAATGAGGCACCCTGATGTGAAGTACTCCTGATGAGGAAGCTTGAAATGTGGTGCATTGTAGTTTACTTGTTATTTGGCTAAATAGATCAGTGTACATTAAGGCTGTCAATCAAGAACTTTGATCCATTAAAATTTGGAATAGTTTTTTTGTACAAAAAGCAGGAAAATGAAGAAAAAAGAAGTGCTGACTTTCCAATTTTAGAAAATTATTTCATAAATGGCATCAGGGGACCTGTATTTCTGTCTTTTACTGAACAAATATTCTTAGCTTATAAGCGAGTTTTTCCTAACTAGTATCAGAAAGTCAAGTGAAGGTATTTCTAGCTTGTGCAAGTCCAAAAATAGAGAATCCAGCTGAGATTTTAACAGTCTAGGGGATGATGCACAAATCAGAGTAGAACATGGCTCCCTCTTCTGGAATTTTTTTTTTTTTAATTCTACAATGTTAACCAGAGTTTAAAAACAACAAAATCTGAATTTGGAAAATAAAGTACTCAAATATCAGCCTGGAATACATATGAAAAGGTCTGTAGAATTAAAGTCTCCCAATCTCAACTGGTAAAACTGTTCCTGAAGTTCAAGTAATTGCCAAAGACTGTGTCTGATTTGAGTATCAGTACTAACACCTGCAAAGTTGGACATTTATTTGCCAGTATATAAGCATACTGTCAGGTATACTACAGGTGCCTTTAAAACAACACAATGTAAACCCATGGTATTGCCAAATTGTCATGGAAGTGTAGACAGATGAGGGACAATGGGTTGAAAGACCGGCTTCCTGGGTGGTAGGTTTCCAAAAAGTTAATTTAAATAGGTCCAGAGCACAGTGAAGCTGAAGAGAATACATCCATTTGCTTCAGTAGCTTTGAAGGGACTATCTTGAGTTTTAAGATAATGACTTCTGTGTGACAGATGTGGCTTTTTCTAGTGATAGTTGGCTGTCTTTGTCAGTTGTTAAATGTGGACAGAAAAAATACCAAAATAGCACTTACCTGAAAACATCATCATGTGCTGAAAGTTCCTCGGAATCTTTTGTTTTCGACCCAAATTCAAAAGGAAAGAAAGTGGGTATATGTTGCAAGCTCTTGCTACAAAAACTGCCACCTAAAATGTAAGACGTTGAGGAAAACAGTGGAGGAACTACTGACAAAACTAGAGTTAACTTAAACCCAGTGTTTCTCCGAAGTTATTTTAAAAGTGTAATTAAAATGAATATGAGATTATCTTCCTTCATATTTTACATGTCAGATCCTTCTGGTTCCAATTTCATTATAAAACTGTGCAATGGCAGAGATTGTCTTCCCCAGACATCCTGGTTTTATATTCATCATTACATATCCCACTTCAGTCAGTCTGATTTTACTTATCACATTTGTATCACATGCGACTTCATCTTCAGTCCTTCAGTAAAATGCCCGTCATCAATTGCAGAGATGGAATCATCTCCTTGAGAAGCAATTTGCAAAGAATAAATGTGCTTTTGGACACGATTACTTTCTTATTTCCTGACAATTCATATTGTCTATATCCAGCACACTTTGCTTTTTTTATTTTTCCTGTTTCTTTGGAGATTTTTCAAAAGGAATTCTTTATTACACCTCTGTGGAACAATCACAAAAGTTGCCTTAATTAGAAACATGAGGCTATTTCAGATTTAAAACAAAGACCATCAGAGCTCCTTATACGTGCTTTTAGCAGGTTCCATCCTCCTGTCTTGTGACAATTAGGGCTCAATTACGGCACTCTTAGTCTGAAACATGCTGTGGACTGTAGAATAGATGAAGTACGTGAGTGGCAAGGTGTGTATGTATCTCACCTGCTGGGCCAAGAGCTGCTTAAACCTCCTATGGACTTGGGAGAGCATGCATTAGCCGGTGTTGCTGCACATGCCCTGTCCTCAGCTGTCCAGTGCAACCCTGTTGCAGTCTGTTGGCTCTTAGTGAGAGGAAATGATAGAGCCAGGTCCCTGCAGTGCTCTGCCGCACAGTCCCCATCTGGGGTGCTGAGTGCTGCTCTCGTGTTCAATTGTCTTCCCATGCTAGGAGTGCAGGACACAGTATTGCACTTGCCTTGTGGCGGTGGTGGGGTGCAATAGGCTCTGGGGGTCCTCTCTGCCATTTAACCCAACCTGTTGCCAAGGGAGCTGTGATGCAGTTCTTATTTATTCATTTGGAAATTACATATAAAAATTACTGCAAGTAAACTGTATGATCCCAACTTTCAAAGCTGTTACAGTTCATCAAAAAGTTATAAGCAAAGGGCTGCTGCTCTGAGCCAAAGAAATAATTCTGTAAATCGTCAGTGTGAAAAGAATCAATACCGCTGTACAAGGAAGCAACAGATTTGTTGAGAAACCGTGGCCGAATTAAAGACACAGTCTCTTAGGCACGTGATGGTGTAAATAAATCCATGTACACTAGGGATATCAAATACAAAGAAGGAAAGATTTGAGCAATGCAGAACTGTTTTCTTTTTAAGGACTTAATATAATTTCAGTAGCTTTGGGGAAGTTCTGCTTATGGCACATATCTGTCTGGAGGCAGCTCTACAGTTTGTGGATCTGCACTGGTTCTGGACAGGCAAAAAGATTTTGTGTGCCTGCACCTGTCCCCACAGATATGTCCCAATGCACATCCCAGTTTCCCACCCCACTTGTAAACCAGTGGCAAAAGTTCCCCAGCTGGTTTAAAGCTATTTGCCTTGCAGCAGATCTGCAAAACAGTGACTGTCTAAAGACCATGTGCCTACATGCGTTGAGCCAGCTATTAAGATATATGTAATAAATATGATTGACTCTGGACTTGACAAAAAAATTGATTTTTAGTATTTAAGGAACTGATTGGTTTGCTTGTTGACTTTTTTTTCCCACATGGAGCACATATTTTTTATATATATATATATATTTACATACGTGTACATAGATATATACTTTAAAGCAAAGGATACAAATGCACCAAATATAAAAAGAGGATTGAAGAGATGATTTTGAAATGTGAATAGTGCGAGTCCCATGTAACAGAAGATGACGTTCTCAGCCAAAAAATTCATGAACTCGAACAACTTAAGAGAGAAAGAACATAATTATGACTCACGTCTGTAACTACTGTTTATCGCCAGGTTCCCTTGGAATACAGAACTATTTAGATGAAAGGAACAGAAATTGCACCTATTTCAAGGGTGGATTTTAAAACCATCTAATTTGCTATACACTACACGTGGTGTCTTTTAGCTTTAAAAATCATAGTTGCTTGCATGTTTTTCTCTGATTTGCGTAAGAAAGCTTGACATAGACAACTGATAAAATACATAAACAGCAAGTAAGTTATACAAGCTTCAATGCAAACTGCAAGGAAGCTGGGGGAATTTAACTTCACTCATGTTTACACAGGTGAGCCTGGGAAATGGCTCCTGATTACACAAGTGGCTATGCATAGTGCAGTACTGGGTATGGGTACACTACTGCCAAGAGAGGGAAAAAAAGTCCCTAAATGGACTTTTAAGAACCTGTGCCTTTACAATGCAACACAATCTTTTTTATTACCATGAATATTATCCTGCAGATGAAAACTTTTATTGCACTGTATGGACATCAATATCAGTTACTCATTTCAAACCAAACTACTTAAGATAACATTTTAAAGTATTATAAAATAAGCCTAAAATACATGATTATGGTAGGATTTCTTCTGTGAAAAAACAAGCAAAGCCAAAATTCATTTGCCTTGAGGGGATGTTCTTGATTGTATTTGCAGCTGATTATATAAAAACTAATAAAATAATTTTTCATATTTATCCATATCTGGAAAAAAATCAATGATTGCTGCCAAATAACTACAGAGGAAAGCAAAAGAGGTCTTTTCACTTCTGAAGTCACTTTTGGGCTCAGGAGACTATGCTAACAAATCCTGATGCAGAATTAGGGCCAAAGTTTGTCAGTCTGTCTACAACCAGACATACATCACTATCCTGAATGTTACTATGGAGGTATTGTATTCATCCTCAATGGGCTTATGTATTTTTTGTAACATGGTTGTGCTTCTAAAAATAAATATCCAATAACAGTCACTAATATCTAACAAAGGAAAAATGAGAGCTGTCAGAATAATTATTTAAAACAAAATTCAGAAGCAAAATGGCATAAAACCCAGCAGTATATGGCAAAATACTTCAGACCCCATGGCAGCACCATCAGTTATCCCAAGCACACATTCCATAGCCCCCATTTTGTGCTGCATTGCTGAACAGCATGAAAACAAACACAAGAAATATTTGCAAGTTATGAGGCTTAAATTACTTCAATTAAATTTAAATGAGAAAAACTAGTTGTCAAAAAACCTGAAATATGGGATCTTGTGACCCATTGAAATTATTATGATAAATTTTTGCATTTCCATTTTGGGAGCAAACATGATCCCACTTCTTTGTGGGAATGTCATCTGACACATTTTTCTAATGCTCTAAACAATGTATCACGAGTGTCATGACAGGTTCTACATATATATATATATAAAAAACATATATTTGTGTATATATAAAAATCTTTTGAGGGAAGGGTACTGCTATGAGGAACCACAACTTCATACTTTAGTTGTTTGGATGAGATAAAGGTGCTCCAGAGGTTTTAAAGCTGAATGATTATTTCACTCTCCATTTACAAAATCTCATTCAAGACTTAAAGAAATGTAAAGCTACTATTGATGCATTTTAGAAACATAGTTTCTGAAACTAAAGTTTCATTCTTGTATTTTCCAAACTTTTTGTTGACGTACATTTTTTGAAAGAAAACAGATTTTGCTATATTGTTGCTTTTGCTGTATATTCTTTCTCAGTAATCTTTAACAGTAAATAAAAAAAAATTTAAAAATATCATCTTCAGAACTAATTATTGTCATAAAAGAAGTAATATCTGAATGCCTTTGCCTGGAACATGACACTTGTAGATATAACATGAAACTTATTCACCCTCCTCCAGACTTCATTTTTATTCCTCTATTCAGCATAGTGTTTTATTCAATGTTTATTCAGCTTCTGTGTTTTGTTCAACAGTAATACAGAGCCCATGGAGATACTCTATTAAGGACTTAACTGTCAGCACTGTGCAGCACAAATCTCATCAGAACAAAAAAATTTATTCTAAAGAGATCTTCGGGAAACCGTGTTAAGAAACAGCTTCCATAGAAGCGTTTTCCCAAATTGTCATGCCTTTCACTCAAATGTTTCTGTCACCATTTTAAAGATGAGACATCAAGACCTTTTGATGAGAAGCAGAAGAATAGGAGGTTTTAATCTGCAATTTATAATTTCCTGGGACACCCAAGCAGTTCCAAGAGGAGTTGCACCATACACATTAGCCTCTGAAAAACATCCTTCTTTAAGTGGCCATAAGCCAGGTCCATGCTATGGTCCACGGTCTGCTTAAATGCCACTCAAAAATATCCCTTATTTTGAATATATGTACTTGCAATTAGGATTACTTGGGGGGGGGGAGAAAAAAAAGTTAGAATTAGAATCCTACCTACTGAGTCCTTGAAAGTATTTTGTCTATAACCATAAATTCCCTTCCCTTGCCTCCCACACAGATAACTGACCTCTTTCTACTCTAAATGAAATTGGCATTAAATTGCTCATATGCTGCCATTAGTTCCCCCAAGGCTACCAGAAAATTATACTAGAAACCATTTTAATATACACATAGTAATAAGAGATTTTTTTCTGTATAAAACTAAAAACCCTCATTGTGCCATTTCTACCTCTTCACAAAGTCTATAAATCTGCTTATAGCTTTAGAGTAAGAGTTGTAATAAATCACCAGTGTCAACACATTGCAGAGTAGAGTATTAATTACAAAAACACTGGTTCAGAACCAATCTGGGCAATTGGTTTAGGTGTTTAGCTCAGTGAGTTACTGAAACTGGTATTTGCTTTGCTTTGGTTATTGTCTCTGTAAAAAGTGGATATTACAAAAGATTTATATTAAAAAGTTTGTTAAAGTTGACATAATACTTAGGTATTTAAAAACACATCATTCACCAAATATGCTTGGTGGTTCTGTTGCTTTCAGCCATTGTAAGTGCTAAGAGGGCTGTGCAAAAAATCAGTTTTAAGCTAGGACATTCTTCTGGAAAGTACCACTTGCAGTTCAGCTCTCACTGGCAGAGGAAGGAATCAATCCAGGTTATCTACACCTTGAGCCTTGCTGTAACCACTAAGTTTATCTTTTACCGATGTTTTATTTTAACTCAAGTGAAAAATTTTATGATATAAAAACTGTATTAGTTTTATCTTTTAAGCGAGATAATGAAAGCGCTTTCTTTTTTCTTCTCCTTCCTTCCCTCCACCTCCACAGTTAAGTTCAAGCCAATTAGAGAAACAAGCTGTACCAAAATGGGTTTTGCAACTTGATCCATTTTATAGAACTACTTAAATTTTCACTGAGTGTTAGAGAGATTATCTAGGTAAGTAATTAGTGCACCTGGAAGATGGGACACGCTAAGTTCCAATCTCAGCTGCAATAAAAATAGAATTCTTTAAAGAAGCATCAGAAGGAGAAAATGAACATATTCTTTGCACAGTTCCCTTTGGTTGGGGAGATAGAAAATGTAAGATTTCTCAAATCCTAATATTTTAAACAGCATTTTTGATCTCAAGGGAATAAAGTTAGTATGAGAGTACTGGGTAAGAGCAGAACTACAAACAGCATTCTTTCATCTTGAGGGAATAATGTTAGTATGGAGGTATTGGGTAAAAGCTGAATTACATCCACAACTTATTTCCACCAAAACTCCGTGAATTTTACTCACTGGTGGCAATATTACAATCTTTCGCTTAATACCTGCTGAAGGAATGTCATCCACCTCTTGCAGGTACCTGCAAGCCTTCTCCAGTTGCATTGATTTTGCTAGCAACATGGAGGAATTCTGTCTATCTAGGCGTTACATCTTACAGAGATATATTATTGCATGACATCAAAATAGGGAGAGTTTCAATAGTCCAACAGCAGCTAGGAAACTAGGATGTAAAACTTATTATACTTTTTAAGAGAGATTTGAAGGTGACAGAGAGCTATTAAAATCCCAAGCAGTCAATGTTAAATGATGGTTATAAAATTTGTTATATTTAAATAATGCTATCTAATTGGAATACAGCTATCAAAAATGTTCCATGAAGTCAAGGATATTGATAAATCAATAGTTGATGAAAATTGCTTTTCCCTAACTATTTTGAATTAAAAAGTGAGAATTCAGACTACCATAATTTTTCTGAGATTGTAGAAGCTTTTATTATAGCCTAATTACTTTATTTAATCTTTCTCTTTTGATTAGAAGTTTCAAAATCAGAAAAAGGAAGTTTGAATTTGAACCTCTTGCCTGAAATCCTTTATACAGTTATAATGAATCTTCACAGCATAGCGATTTAATGCTCATTTCTAGAATAACATGCGTAGATGAAAGAATCAGCAAAAGTAACTCAAATTCATGATGGAATATAAACTTGTTTATGGCACTAATTTTGATATCCAAGCATATTTGACTGTAAACTTACAAACACACCAGCAGAGAGAGAGAGATTCTTACAAGATCTTCTGTGTCCTGGGGCAAAATTCTGGCCTTTTTTATCAGTAGGCTCTGCTACTGAATTCAATGAATTTCACCCCAACAGATTTATGGAAGGCATACAATAACTTTCTATTTCCCTATAGAGCTGGGAGGTTTAAAACATTCATAAGGCCTGAGGAAGAACTGGGAAAGTAAAAGGAAAAAGAAATAAGGAAAACAGCAGCACCAATGGAGAGGAAAGGCCAGCAATATTTTGCATTTATACAGTATGGATTATTATTTCTGGCATAATCTACACACCGCCACCGAAGTTCAGCTTTGGGAGAAGCTGGATAAACTACTGGCACAGAATACACTTCTGACTAGGAAGAGTAAAGAAAAAATGTTGGTCCCATCATCAAGGCAAATCCTTTCTATTATTAAAAATGCCATACGTCTTGAATGGCTTTGCTGGACAAAAGAAGTTTAAACCAAAAATGTTGAAAATTAGGCAGCTAATTAAAACTTTTTTTTGTTCTAAACTACTTGGAGCAATGAAAATCAGAGGGAGAATGACTTAAAAAGTAAAACAGTCAGAAATTCTAAAAAGGTTTGACCTCAGGTGTGAATGGAAGCTTAGTTTGGTTCGTATTAACAGTGAATCTATGAATGTCATTGATTACAGGATTCAAATTAATCCTTAGAAAGAACTTTGTTATTTGATTTTATCAATTACATGACAATTAATTGACTCTCTTTGAAATCTAAGACTCAATATACTGATTTCTTATACGTGTAAGGCATGGAGAGCAGTAGAAACTTGTGGTAGTATAGCCGGATTCAGAGCCTCATGAGAATTTATATGTTGCCTTCAACAGACTTTGGATCTAGCTGTAGAAAAATTAATTATTCTACCATTAGTCTTGCTAAGTTGCCTACGAAAGGGGGTTCCTGCAAACTTTGTTGTTGGTTTTGTTTTGGTTTGGTTTTTTTTAAACGTGGATCAGTTTGTAAGCGAGGAAACCTTTTTAGATCACTATCTCCTTTTGCTGCAGCACAACCAACTTCTGCTATTACACATCAGGTATTAAGTTGTACCTAAAAATAACCCAAGAATCACACCTTAATGGAAGGTATCACCAAAACAGAGAGGACGATGCTGTTGTTCCTACAGCTTGTCATCTAAGCTATTATTTGGTTCACAAACTAGAAACAACAGTTTTCAAAGTGCTTATTTATCTTAAATTCCTGAACTGAGATGTTGCAGGCACAAAGGAAGGAGGAATCATCAGTGCTCTGTCGTATCAAGATAATGTGCTCAGGGATTACTGCAGTTAAAACTATTTACGTTTACTTTAGCAGTACTGTTTTATTTTGTATTAAGGAAGGATTCTGTTCAAGATGGGGCATAACAGAACATAGCTGGAAAATTGTTTGAAAGGATGTAAGGAACTTTTGACTGGCCAGCAATTAATGGTGTTTAGGGATGAATTTGGAAATTTTGGGGAACATTAATGGCTGTTCCATTTGCTGATAGAGGGATGATTATTGTAATGGAGAATGAAGAGGCTATGAACAGCCTGTGCTGTCTAGGATTAAGCCAGTATTCTTATAAGGCTGAAATCAGAGAATAAACTATGTGCAGAAGAAAAAGACTAAAAAAAGCTGAAAAATAATAATAACATCAATAAAACTGAAGTCTAAGTTTATGACCTACTCTGAACAACTTGAAAGAGACTTCCTTGGAAGGCATCTTTCTGGGGCAGTAAATTGCCAGTCAGGTGGAAGCAGGGACATTATGCACTGACAGTTAAGAGCTATATGGGACAATGGTTAAAAAAATAAGTAAAAGAAAGAAACAATTTGTGGCTTTGCCAAAGCCAATTTCAGCTAACAAAGGAACTTAGGTGCTTTAAAATATGAATGTTCTCCTTCTGGTCAAAGAAAAATAGTAATGTTATCAATGTAATTTGGTTGTCTTTCAAACTGCAATGAACGAATACATCTTTTGTGTTTCTGCATTTATGTTAGAGGAACTGCTGCTGATTTTTCAAAAGTAAACCACAAAATCAATCTCATCTTCCTCTTTTCACCACTCTCAAGTGTTTTTTTTCTGTGACTTGCCATCACAGTCCTAACTTCAAGTGATCAATTCAGTTTCTAAGGAGGACAAAGGCAATTTATTCTGTTTCAATTTGCTGAGAGGAAATATTCTCAAATATTAATTCTTGAAGTGAGTTCATAAAAACAATTTCCTTCCTTGCCAGGTTTTGGGTGTTGGAAACAAATTCAGTTAGACTTTGACATATTAGGAACTAGTAACCAATATGAGGGCCTTTAACCTATCAGGAAAAAAAAAAAAAAAGGATTCTTATGAAGTCTGTGGTGTCTTTTCTTCATGCTTTCCAGCAAGAATCAAGACTGCAAAAAATTATCTGATGCTCATGAATATAAGACTTCCATTTCACTGCAAATCTAACATACTACAAGACAAATACTTGCTCTCTTTGTACCTGTTCTATAGAAATTATATTGCAGCTTCTATTTACCCATATGGATGCTTCCCTTTACAGTCTGTAAAACTACTTCTGTGGAAAAATGCTGTAGAATTGTAAATCAGGAAAGACTCTATTTTACCTTAATCCAGAAAACAGTAGCAGGATTTGCATGTGTTTTTCTGATGACATGCTAGTTTGTTTTTATTCAGTGCCTAAACTAAGATAAAAGAGTGTTTACTAAATAACCTTCTGTGCCACAGTTATTTGTTCAGGGTTTTCCCCGTATATACTGTTTTGTTATAAGTCTGTTTATAGAGGCTGGAGGGGAATGGACACAAAACCTTAACTCTTTCTAACTTAGGGAGAGCATCCTCTCTCTGAGAACTGTTCTTGTTCTAAGTGGTGTTGAATAGCATGAGATCATGATGACATTAAGCTCCATTTATTATTCTTAAAGACCTATTGCTGATGAGACAACTTCTAACTACATTACCTTGGCAGAATGCTACCCTATAGTTATATTTGGCAGTATTATTTGCAATTACTCTGCAGATTCTAGTACCAGTTTTTGAAGCAGGATACTGGATTAGTAGGTCCACTGATCTGCTCTTATGTTTAGGGTGGGAATCTGGGGAATTCTTCCGTTTTATTTCTACAATCATCTTTAAACAGCTTCCCTGCCTTTTGATGTAGACTACTATTCAAGAATTGATGATTCATTTGGACAAAAAGATCGAGAAATGTGAATAGCAACTATGTTTTTGTGTGTCGCGTTTTTTTCTTAAGTATTACAGTACATGACTTTTCTCATCTAACAGTCCTCTACAGTTAAAGATATAATCTCTAGTGCAGACTGTATGGAGATGAGATAAATAAGACATAGAATGTGAGGGGGATTTGCTTGAACATTAAGTGGGAATGGTCCAGTTTCTTAAATACAGCAAATGTCAGATACTTGCTGGTGGCATACTTTCTGAAAACAGTACAAAGGACCATCTTGTGGATAAAGCACAAGAAAGCTGTCATCAAATACAAGTTAGCTTTGAAGTGGCTGCAACCTTGGTACTTCCACTGTGAGTAAATAATTGCCTGTGGTGAAGGGCTACCTAACACCCTGCACTTGTATCTGTGAAATACATCCAAAAAATGCAGATAAAGGATAATTGGAGAAAATGAACTTAGAGGAAATTATCAGTGCTGTTTATATGTGCCTTTTATATAGCACAGAGTGTATGTGTGCACATATATCTATGTGTCTGCATACACTAATAACACGTGTAAAGGCCAATGGAGATGAATATGTAATATTAAGCACAAACAGGGCAAAGATTAATATGTCAAAACTACAAAAGCTACAGCAGTTGGATGTTGTTAGGGTGCGAAGATTGAAAAGTGAAATCTCACCCTCAAAGTAAGTGTACACAAACCTGAAGTGAGCCCATGGCTATTTGAATTTAAATGATAGTTTCATAATTGATTTCAAAGGGGCAGGTTTGCATCTGGCTATACTGTGAGTCTGGCCAAAACCAATAGAATAGAAGCTGTTGGAGAAAGTATTGTAAAGATTTCCAGTGTTTTCAGGTCTACTAAATTGGTAGTGGTCTCCTTGGTGATGTTTTACTAATCCCACAACTGATATCAGTCGGGGGGAAAAAAAAAAAAAGAGATGCACGGTAAAACAAGCAGAAATTAAAAATCCTAAACTAAGATACACCTTCAACTGTACTTAAATCTGAGAGCTCAGGACGCTTTTTATTTTACATAAAATTAAGTATTTGTAGTGAAAAGATACAACTAGTCTTTCTTTAATGTACCTTAAAAATAACTCCTGATAAGAATCTGTAGGAAAGCAGAAGGTGGGTGGACTAAGGAAGTATCATCTGGCACCCCATAGAGAGAGATGTTTTTTCAAGTAAAGTATTAGTCACTACATGACTGTGTGCTTCTGAGGATGCTGAATGCCTGTTTGGAACTCTCAAACACTGGGAACTCTTCTCAAGTTCACTGGAGGCAAAGGATGGTCAACATCCCCCTAAAGTAGTGTGGCTGAAGCAGAACTGAAAATCAGAAGTTTGAAACAGATGCTCAAACTTGCATGCTATTTTCATTATTTTAGGTGAATGAAAGTAGATAGATACCAAAACATGTGGAAAGACAGGGTGCTTATTTGAATCATAGTCATGATTTAGATTTGAAAGATTTTGACAAAGGGCTTTTTAGGCCTTAATTATTTCCACAGACAGCACCATGAGAGAGAGATGGCTATAGTCAGCTGTTTAGTATTTCTTGCACTGTGCTACCATTTTGTACAAATGTCTCTTTTGAAAGTAGAAAATCCATTAATCATGTAATGGAAACACAGCTGTGCAGTCACTAAAAAGATGGGATGCTGGCAAGTGCTTTAGACTATTATAGTGCCTTATTTACATGTATTTACTTTGTTCTTGCAGCTTATTGTGCGAGAATTTTAGTTTTAGCTCCATACTTCTAAAAAGTTTTGACCAAGGCTTTTGTGCAGTTTTTTAGCTGATCTGGAATTTTGCAGATTATATCCCTAGAGAGAGAATTGCAAGGGATCAGCAGTCACGCAAGAATCATATAAGTTAAAAAGGAGGGATATATAAAACATATTTCAGATTGCAAGAATGGATCTTTGTCAATAGCAATTTGGTAATGTCAGATATCACACAGCAGCTCAGATTCCTTACGGCCTCCCATTGCCCCAAGATTCCCTGGGCAGGGTAAAAGCATTGCCATTTGCAGGGGAAGCAGAGGCCTCAAAACATCAGTAAATCTGCTAGCTCCCAAACCACACAGACTGTTTTGTGACAAAATGCTTGATGCTCTACAAAGATCACAATTTAACCTATCTAACCATGCAAGAAATAGCTAGATTTCTTCACCAAACACAATGTGTCCTCATAGTAAGAGCAATAATGAACACATTGACACATAGACAAGTGTAAGACAACACAGGGTTATAACAAAGGAACCTATTAACAATACCTTCAACATTAAAAGCTATGTAAACCTATGTGCTTGAAAATTTTACTGCATTCCAATTTAGCAGTATAATGTACTATGCATAGAAATACAAAACAGATGATGTTTTCCAGAGCTTCATTCTATAATTGGAGAATTTATTAATAAATCCTGTACTAAAATCACCTAAGACAATAATGTGAAGTGTCAGTATTTCAGACAAAGTTAGACAAAATTATTACACTTAGGACATAAGTATATTCTAAGAAAGAATCTGAGTGTTTTTACTTATCACTATATTCGGAACCTCTCCATTTATAGTATAAGCCAAATCTCATTAAAGTCAAGGGGCTTTGGTTCATGATATGAAACTCTATTAAATTAGATTACCTGTATGAAAAATGAAGAAAGGCTTAAATGAAGAATCCTACTTTTATTTTTTATCTCTGTCACAAATTCTCAGATGAGAGAGTTGTGAGTGACTAGAGGTTTAAGGGAATGTTGTAACTGTCAACTCTTACAAAATGTGAAGTTGAATAAGATATAATTTAAACTAAAGGTAATCATATATACTCTAAGTATGTGATGTTAAACTGTACTCTGCTGTTTCAGCACTACATGTTGGTGATGCAAGAATATGTTCATAGCCCAGGATTAGATTGATTTTAGTTTCCTTTTTATCCCTATGCATTCCACAGTTGCAATGATGAAAAAGGTGGCAATGATTAGGAGAGCACTTGATCTGACAGCCTACATACTTAGATGGAATTCTCTTCCTAAAACTAGATGTGCTTTACAGAGGTGGGGTACAAGGCTGGATATTTGCATGGAGGTAGACTTAAAAACTAGGGATGTGTTAGTTACCCACAGTAAGCAAAAACGATTCAGAGGTCACTCTTCAAACCTCTTGTGAGAAGATTGGGAGAGACACTATAACATCATCTGCATAGTTATATAAACCAGCTTTTTGATTCTGCAGTAGCTTACATAGCCCCATACAGTTTGACTCCACTGCACAGATGAAGACATATGAGAGTCTCATTTGTGATTCAGGGCACCTTTCAAAGAAACTACAGCATGTGTCTTAGTTTGGAATTTCATTACATATTTCTCCATATGTCAATGAGATTTTGGCCTATAGGTTTTAATTTCAATTGGTATATGTTAGCTAACTGCTGGCATCTGCTACTCTGCTGTAAAGACTAAACTATAACCTTAACAATCAAAGAACTTTATTAATATTTAAAGAAAATGTTTAATGTTTAAACAGATTGTAAAAACTTTAATGAGCATTTGGAAACTAGTTTGCATGTGGCATTATGCTCCTTAGCCTACCAGCATCAAAAATGACAGCATTTTTCAACAAGCTGAGCTTCTCTGTAGAAATACTGCTTTCACTACTGTTCCGGGTTTCTTCAGGGTATGAATTATATTTAAGCATGTGTATTTTCCAGTTCCTGTGCTTAAGCAAAATGAAGGAAAGTTGTTTTCCTTTGTTTTTTAAGAGAAGTTCTCCTTTGCATAGGTCCAAACTACTATTTTTATTCATAGGGGGTGCGTGTGTAAGATACTAGAATATGGTATTCCTTACAAAATGCTGATGACAAAGGGACACATGCTTGATGAGAACTAACAAGGCCAGAGTAAATCTGCACAGTCTCAGTTAAGGAATCACTAAAGCAGGTATGCAAAAAGAGAGGAAAAATGGAGATTAAAGAATAGAGTATATAACTGAATATTCTAACATGATTTCTGTATGTGTACACCCAATATTTTCTGTATTATAGATATGATAGCAGCTAATTTATGATACAAATCATAAATTATGCAGCTAATTACTGATATACCATACTTATAAAGTCTACTGTTATCAGTTTACTTGTAGCAATGTTTCCTAGCTGTTTACAATCCATCATGTAGCTCACAGCTAAAAGAGAAGAAACGATTACAGCATTTCCACATAAATTTAAGGGGAGCCACACGTAAAGGGACTGCAGATTAACATTCTTTTAGCGTGGCTAAGTGATCAGGAACATCAGTCAGATAACGAGGGATTTTGTTAAGAAATTCAGATTGAAAGACATGGTAGCATAATTCCTTTTGCAGAAATCAAGATTTTCTTGTGTTGTTATGATTCTTCTTGTTAAACCCATAGAGTAAGCGGCTTTAGCTTTCTTTATAGCATTATACTATTCTACAGGGTTCCATAAGATCTTATGGTACATCTGGTCAAACAATGCATCTGGCATGTTTCCAATCTTCAGCTTTTTCTGCTAAACACAGAAAATAGCTGTGTAGAGAACTGGAATTCGTTGTACACTTCCTGTCAATGGCAATCTGTTTTAAAGATAATAATTATTACAAGCACTATGCATGTGGTACATATTCAATTAGAGATAAGAAGGCAATTTATAAAGGAGGGCAGCCTGTTTCTAACAGACCCAGTGGCTCTGTAGAGATGCATTGAGTTAGCAAGCTATGACGGTCCAGCTCAGGAATACATGGCTTAGCCAGCATGCCTGTGATGCAGCTAGAGCTCAGGAGGCAGAACTGGAAGTTATGAGGGAAAGCACAGGACAAGCATGAGGGGTTGCATCTCTTCAGGGTACTTAGGCTAGAGCTGTAATGATAGCTAATATCTGGAGACACGTGAGCTTTTGGACTTTTAGAAGGGTCTAAGACTGTGACTTCTGTTGTTTTCAATATAAGTTAGGTGTCTCAAAGTTAGCAGAAATTTCTACTTACGATTTCAGGTATCTATTCCTAAAAGCCTTATGCTAAATGCAAGCATAAGCCATTCTTCTTTTTTTTACTTGTGCTTATAACCTTTTTATGTCTGTATCATTTTCTTCTCTCAGAAAGTAAAAGAACAGGGACATTTCTTTGTCCTCCCTGATCATTTTGAACAGCTGCCAAATGAAGGTTTTGCTATAGGCCTTGTCTCTCTCAAAAAAAACCCCAAAACCCCCAAACAAAAACCAAACCTGGGTGAAATACAAAAAAACAAGAGCAAGTTTTTTCCAATGTAGCTAACTTTCAGAGTGTTTAAGCAAAACTGGCTAAAACAAGGACAAAAGTATACTAATACCAATACAAATAAATCTTCCCAAATGCTATGTTTTCTTATTCTTGTTATCAGAAATAGCTGCTTCTTCAGACTTTTCTACTGACCACTGTAATTTGGTCACTTGGACTCTTTCCTGAGCAGCACTGCCTGAAGCCCCAGTATTATTGCTTTTGAGTCTGAACTTGCAGGAGTTCAAGGAAGTTGGAAATCAGGGGTTTTTTGGTTCAGCTGCAGAAAGGGAGCCATGAGACAGAAGGAGACAGTGCCAATCAGAGATAACTTTTATACTCAGTCTCCACTTAAATGGAGGAAAATACTTCATGCATGCAACCTGTTTAATGCTAACTAGGAATTTGGACTTTATTGGATCCTTCAGGCAAGGACCTCCTGTACACTTTTTGAAGAATGCCAGACCCGAGTGCCATGTATTAGTTAAAAAGAATTTCCAGTTTATCCTCGGACAGAGCATTAGCCATCAAATACATTATCTTATATCAGACAGCCAATGGTGCTATATACCTCAGAAGATAATGAAAAAACATTCTAGTATGAAATTTTCCGGCAGGCACTGTGATTGTAGTGTGCTGGAAGAACAGATTCCTCCCGCACAGCACATATGCAAAGACTGATTAGAATCTGGTACTGGTGGTAATCTTGTTGGAAAGATAACTGCCTTTTCTCTCAGTCTTTCTCTCTGCCAGTCATTTATGTGGAAACATCTGACCTCTTGCAGTGCCTTAAAGGTAATTTTTTCCTAAGTTGAGGTCCTGAACAAATGACAACAACAGCTGCCAATTAGGCTGCTCATTTAAAAAGGATGAGTTACCTTTTGTGGTGGTTGCTGCTTTGCTAATTATCGAGGATATTTTGCTGTAAGTAGGGTTTTCCTCAGTCTAGAAATACTCTCCAATTTTTTGAAAGTCAAGAGACTGAATTGTAAGAGCCATTATATCCTGACATTTGTGTGGCCTTTTCTTCCTAAAAGTGTAAACTAATTATCTATAAACAATCCAATGTCCGATAACAGAAAATAGTAGGCCAGAGCTAAATTAATATAGGCTGTGTGCTTTAGAAGTAAGTACAGCTCTAATTGTTTGGTCTCTTAAACACTCATACAAATAGCAGGACCAAAGCCACAGGGCGCACACACGCCCTGTGTGACTGTGGAGGGTTTAAGATAAGGGCACTAAACCCATTTCATTTTGTGCTGTTGCTCCCTGTGATTTTAGAGGGCTGCTTCTCCCAAATACAATATGGGTGCTAGGTATCTGGAGTGGGACCCCTCGCAAACAGCAGATTGACGCAGTTTTGGCAGTAGTAGCACATAGCCATCTCTACTCAGCCACTCCCCTTCTCTCACAGAAAGATAAAAACAGTAGCTGCAGTTCCCGGCATGTGCTTTTAACAACAAACTCAGGAGAAATCATTCTGCTACTGAAGCAGAATTTGCAGTGCGTTATTTTCTTACGAAAAGATAGCTGATGGCAGAATCCTATAAGGTAGTCATTGTATCACGTATCTAGAGAAAGGAGATTTGTTGCTTCAGTTCTGAGTGTAGGTCTCCTTGTAACTTGTTCATGAGAGTTTAGTCCAGCAGAAAAGCAGCAGAATGACTAGATCACAGCGATGGTGCTTCATTGGGGTATAGTGAGATAAAAACTGACTTCAGCCACCTCTTTGCCTTCAGTCCTGCAATGCTCTTTCTACTAAACCTTGTCTGATGCTGTTCAGGAACCACTCCTTTGATTCACTGATTATTTTTTTTTTTCCCCTGCTTTCAGTAGATTTGGACATCTCCATTGCCATACTTTTTAAGTTATACTCTCCTGTTCCTATTTGCTTCAGAAGTGAGTCTATAACTATGGATGGAACAGCATCAAGTCTAAAGTCCATACTGAGGCTATTTGATGACATATCAGGGTCAAGAGACTATAACGATTTGATTTACAGTTTTTAAGGAATTAAATAAATGTTTCATGACTGTTTTGTCAGCCTGTTTCAATTAATATGATTAATTAGCATTAAATTAATATGCTTATAAACACGACCCTTTTACACCAAACTGTCTTTGGAATACAGCTCCATTTATGATCCAGCAATCAGCTGATTGATTCCTAGCCT
This sequence comes from Haliaeetus leucocephalus, assembly GCF_000737465.1. Classification (NCBI taxonomy): domain Eukaryota; kingdom Metazoa; phylum Chordata; class Aves; order Accipitriformes; family Accipitridae; genus Haliaeetus; species Haliaeetus leucocephalus. Next base: position 9,923,907 of record NW_010972676.1, read on the forward strand.
GTTTCTTTGTTGGAAAATGTATAGCTATATCACAAATGAGCTAAGGACATTTTGAAAACTTAATGTATTTTCAAGGGATTTCCAGGAAATATTAGCTGCTCCTCTGCAAAATGATGACTTTTAATAATCAGAGATAATCATGTCTGCTTTATAGTGTGGAGATTAATATTTGAAGCAATCACTACTATGTCCATCAGTGAGCAAAGACCAGTCTGAACTTTCAGTCCTTCAGTGTAAGTTAATTAGCTCAAGTAGTCCTAGTAAGACTACATGCTTTGGTAAAGTTACTCAGAAGTTATGCAGTACTGAGTTCTCTTGTTTTACCTTCACCCTCTCCTCAAGCTAATGTAAAACCTTGGACTCAAAGGGCCGCTGAAATCTTAATGCCGCATCTTGTGCATACTGCATGCCCAGTGCAGCTGAACAATCAGGCCAGAAGCTTTTGTCTATAAGGCAGGTATTCCCTAATGGGTTTGTTATTGGGATCAGCAAAAAACTGAGTAACTGTTTAACTAGTAATGTGGTTAGAAAGGCTATTACACCTCATTTGAGAAAGCAACCTTTACAAGCTCATTAGACACAACTATTTCAGAGATGGCTGTGTAAACAAGGGTCAGACAGGTGGAATGGAGACAGGCAGGGCAGTGTGTGGCATACCCCCCCTGCTGGACATGCTTTCCTGTGCCTTCTAGTAATTCCCTGGCTCTACTTCCATAGGAGATGCGTTTCAGAATTCCTCTTCCAGAATTTATAACTTGCTGGCAGTATTTTGTCTGAAAGCAGAATTCTCCATACCCTTGCACACTTAACCAAAGAGAGGTATTGCCCTGTTCCCTGGTTTCTTTGTTGTGGCTTTCCCTGGAGTTAAAGGAACATAACCAGAAAATGATATAACTCATAAGTATGATGGATAACATTTACAGCCATTAGAAAAAGTGAGAAGCCTCTTTTAACACTCCACCACTAGGAAACTGTGCTGGTCTTAGCTTGGCATTTGAGTGACACTGATAGAGGGCAGAGAGAAAAAAATAGCAATTAATGTTTTTCTCTTCCTGCAGAAAACACAGTATTGTCCATGCATCCCTTTCTAGACCTGACCTGTAGGGATTTACAGTCTGCCCACTTTGAACAAACCAGTAATTTCTATTTATCTAGCAACACACTGCCCAGCCACTGACTTACTGGCAACTGTTGTTTGCCTGCAGCATAAAGTGAAGTTTTACTGGCAGCAGTAAATAATTCTAGAGAAAGCTGCACAGAATCAAAAAGCTTTTGATCACGTCCTAGCAGTTTCATCTTCCCCTTCGCTAAAGATATATTGGATAAATTAACCTTTAAATGTACGAAACTCAGGAGCACTCTGTTTGACCTAACCTTGTTGCCAGAGATGGCAGTGTCAATTTTAATGTTAAAATCACTATCACCATAGTCAGGTCAATGATGATGACTTAAAAATACTGCTATAAAACATCATTCATGTTAAACACAAACAATAAAAACACACAGAGAGAATGTTTATAAATGCTTAGTGAGAACTGCGATAATTGGATTGAATGAAACCTCTCTAAAGCCTGCATTTTCACTAAATCTTTGTTATCTTACTTTTCTTATGACAGCGTTAAAATAATCTGTTGTTTGTGACAAGATTTGTGTTACTTCGTACTTTCAGATTCTGTAAATTTCAGATGTTTGAAATCTAATATTTTTCTTTCATGGAATGTTAAACAGCGATTGACTGGATAATAAAGGATACATGAGGACTAATAATTAGATGGCATCTTTTAACAGGCATTCTTAATAGAGGTTCTTAAATTCTCATTTAAGAACTGTAGATAAGTTTTCATTTTATATCAGTATCTGAAGAAAATCATACTGGTCTTTTTCTTCCTTATCTGTTTTTTTAAAGCAAATGATGAAGTATTATGAGAAATGCAGAACTCAGCATCATATCCAGAAATACCACCTCCATCACTGTGTACTGAATTTTACCATCAAGCTATGAAATTTTAACAGCCACTAAAAAACGTAAAGAAAATTATGCAAAGCAGCAGAGAAAAAACATTTGTTTAAAAACAGCTAACACAATTTCACAATCTGATTTACAGTTTTAAATCTAATTTCCACGTTTTTTGTTAGCTTTAGCTTCAGCCTTAACTCACTGTTTTGTCAGTGTGCATTACAGTTCACCAGTCCTTATTGAAAGATCTGTCATATTGTAACAAAAGGGAGAGACGGCTTTGGAATAATTCTGTAAATGAACTGAAAAGCCCTTGATTTTGGCCAGTAATGAGTAATAAAAATGACTCAGATTGGGAGCGAAGCTGTCTGTCTGAGCAACAATTTTCATTTAAAATGCACTGAAGTCATATATGATTATGAGATTGCCAAGTGTGTGGCTTAGTAAATTGGCTTGAAGAGAATTCTTGGGGGGAGAGAAAGAAGGAGGCAGTGCAGGTCTTGCTGAAACAGCTGTATATGAAAGGGTAATCTTTGGATTAGAAAATAAATTAGAAGAATTCAAATGAATTTCACAACAATTTTTGAACCATACTGTAAGGGAGGCTGAGGATTAAGAGCTTAGGGGGGAAGAGAAAAACAGAATAGAAGGGGTACATAAAACTCATAGCTCTATAGAGAAACACATAATCCCTTTTCTGTGTGTTCAAGGGTAGATTCAGTTTATTTTCACTATTTTGTTTTGCACTGTTGAATGGGAGGGAATAAAAGAGTAAACATGAAGAAAACCAAATGTTAGTTAATTCTGTAGTTGAAAAGGTTCATATGTAATTAAAAATACCATGGCTCTTCTTTTTCTCTTTCTCTCTCTGAGGTTATGCATCACCAAATCATGCAGATGAACCCCTGAAAAAGCCTTGTATTCAAATTGTAACAGTTATATGCAAGGGTAGTAATGGCATATGCAATCAGTATTTCTGCAAAATAGAAACAATTCTATAGTAGATATAAATGTTATTCCCTTACGAAACAGTTATCAGAGAAAGGTTCTCTTCTCTGGTGGAATACTTTTCAAAAGCATCAGCCTCTGCTGGTATGAAGAAATGCAATTGAGAAGACTTATCCTGTTCAATAGCTAACCCTTTATTCTGGAAGTACTGACCAGAAACTTTTTTGTGATTTAAAATCTGAGAAAGTCTGACAGTTGAACTGATACTGTGGCCAGTATTTTTTCTATCAAACTGTTTTTGATAGAAAATCAGATTTTTGATTAAATTGAGATGTGCAAGAAGCGATGACATTTTCTACATAAAATTTCCAATGCCTACAACAGAGGAATTGCTGAAAAAAGGTACCAGCTTGCATCATGAAAATTATAGTCTCAGACCATATATTTCCATTTTGTTCTAGGAGATAGATTTTCTACAACCTGGGGTTCTTGGGACATATGAGTCAACATTAAAAGGGAAGAAAACTGTGTTTAAATGACTTCTCACAGGATCTAGGTACTGGCAAGCTAGTCTAAAATTACTCCTTGTGCTGAAAAGTATTTTGAACATTGCAGTGCCATATATCTAGCACTGAGAACAGCCCCAAGTTTTAAAAAATAATTACAATTGTACTAGTCACCTGTTCAAACAAAAAACAGATGACCAAATTTCTCGTCTAAATTCTAAATAACACCACGGAAAAAATTCACTATCTTTCTAATTATGTCAGCTTTTTAATGAGGCAGAAATGAATTGATGTCATTGCTCAAGTCTGCAGGCCAGACTGCAGTTCATACAGTCCCTTTGCAAAAATCCACGTGGATCCAATCTCTCAGACCACTTCTCTCTTATTTACTAGAGCTCTTCGATTTCCTTAGCTTTGTAGCATTTTTGTATGGAAGCAAGCGTAAACTGTTATCTCCTTACCCTTCATCTCCTCGACTGCCATTTCAGGTCTCTTGGGAAGAATAGATTCTTCTATTTTTCACTTATCCAGAGAATTGTTACTCTTTTCCTAGTGAAATCTCCAGTCTTTCCCCTAACAAAGACGTAAGCCTCTTCCTTTGCATTAATGAAATCCTGTCCAGCTATATTCCAGTACCTCTGTCTATTCCTTACACCAGCTGAAGACAAAAAGACAGTTATTTCCATGCCCTACCTGTTTAGTTCTCATTTTGGAATCTGGTGACAGATTGTTGTAGGTATAATGGGCCTGTGTGACTCCACAGAAAAGGACTGCAACAATACCTGAAATTCAAAGAAAAAACAGTTAGCTGCTTCTATTTTCTTACTTAGGTTTGTGAAAAGGCTGCAGGAAAAAAGGTAATTAGGTGGTTAACAGCATTTTACAATGCTTTGTAAACAAACAAACTTCAAGATACATTTTATAAGAGCATCTTTCAAACAAATGAGAATTTTTTTTCTTTGCTAAAAATCATGAAGGTCTTGAATCTTCTACCTGGTCCATCATGCATTTGTAGCATTTCCACTGTTGTGTATTTGGCCAAAAACTGTAGAAATTTTGTTTGAATTAATACATGGTAACATCTGAACATAGTCTGACTGACAGGCAAGACTAGCATAATTGTAATATATGAAGGACTTCAGATTATTTGAAAATTTTGGCAGAGACTGAATAGGAAAGGAAAAAAAAATATTTTATTACATTTAAATGGTTTGAGAGCACTTGGTACTGAATGACTGCAACAGGGGAAAGTCATTTCAGTCTGTGCCTGATTGTTAGCTTTATCATAAGCAGTGTGTAACAACATGCAAGGTGGACAACAAAACAAAAAAAGTTGATGCTCTGGTAGGTGCAAGCTGCATTGCCCAAAATGACTATGTCAATGACTGTAGCCATGTGGCACTAATTATACTTCCCAGCCTGTGGAAGGTCTTAAGGAGCAGAGCAGCAGGTTTGTCAGGAACAATAATAATAAATTTGTATTATAGTGATATTTCATTTTTTAATACCTCCTCCCTGGCTCTGCTCCTAACTCACTACAATCATTGAGTAATGTCACTGTAATGCAGCATTATAATTAAAGTAGCTGATAAGATTGTAACCGTGCTTTCCTGTCAGCTCTGGACACAGATAAAGCAGAAGAAACCCACACAGGGAGAAAATGGAAACCCCAAAATAAGTGTCCACTAGTAACCATATGTAAATGCTCATGGAGTAAGAAAGCTCTGTGCTTTTCTTAAACTTGGGGCATGTCTTCATAGATAATTATTTACGCAACAGCTCAGGGCTTGTTCATGTCCATTCTGATCATCATTCCCCTGAAAAACCCCACACAAATTTCCTGAAGCATGTGGAACATGCAAGTGCTGCTCGGTTTCTAGATGCACAGCACATGAGCAACAACGGGTTTTGCACAAAGCCAGCCTGCAGCGTGATCACTGCGTGCCTGTGATCTCTGGGGCTCACATATAGGCAGTCTTCCACCACCCACCCCACAGTGCTTTAGTTCTTGTGCCTTTCAGCCCTTCTACTCACTGCCTCTTGTCTAAGAGCTACAACATGCCCTAATTAGCATTTTAGTTCTGCTTCCTCATGGGCTGCTCTGCAAATTGCTAGGTAATTTTTAGCTCTTAGGCTGCTCACATGTGCTGAAATAACACTGATGAATCCAAGGAAACATATTGAGGCAACAAAGGAAGCAAAAAGATACCTGTCCAGCTTTAGGAAATATCCATCCTTGCAATGTGACTGTGCAGCAGATTTCTAGGCATTTATTGGGTTAAACTAGCATGAACTGAAACATATAAACCAGTTCTACTGGAAGCAAAGAGCATGAAGTAGAATTGTGAAAATAATCCCAGTCTGTGCCTTCACTCCTGGACTTGAAACAGGGTAAGGCTTCCTCCATGTTCTCCAGGATGGTGTCTCTCCTGAATTTACAAAGGCCAGCAAGAAGAGGCTCAGTAAGGGGGCAGAATCTACAGTGCTGCAGGCTTTAGCACGGCAAACCCAATATAAAACAATCTGCTACTTCAAAAGGATTAATAGAAGCAGCTAGGCTTCACACAGTCACAGGAAAAAATGGATGGTAATGTACTGAACTAGTGTCAGGTGAAAGTGCCAGTGCCTCGATAGGTTCTTTAACAGGCTTATCCAAACCTCTAAATGTTCGAATTTTAGCAGCAAGAGGGCCCTGGAGGTAGGTGAAATATCCTCCTCCCCTAAAGCACAGTATAGATAAGGAACCATGGCAAAGTAAAAATTTAGACAATGCTGAAACTATTTCAGTTGGGGGAGTGTGTGTGTGTATGGGGGAATAGTACATTGCCACATAACAGTTAAAATAATTATTACCTTACCATGTCTTTCTCAAGTTTCTGACTCTCTCTGGATTGCTAACCATGAAAATATTGTCCAACAAAAACCAACTTTCTTTACTTGCAAGCCCCTCTTGTTTCTGGGAGGAACAGAGGCCTGGCATCAATATGCCTTTGATGGAAGAAAAAAGTATGGGGTAATAAATTTTGCGATGAATTGGGCACACAGGATAACTGCCATCAGAAAGAAAATGAGAAAGCAAATCTTTTTTTTTCCCCACAAACCACTGTGGACATTTTCTTTGCTTCTGGGTTCTCTTTATATTGTAAACTTACCTGTACTACTTCTACAGAACACAGTCTCTGTAGCCAAGAGAAATTCCACTGAGCTTTAACTGCTGTGTCTTTGTTTTTTAATATTTATTTTCTTATGTCTGTTTTGATATTTATTTTTTCTAACAACACTAAGACTTTTCTTTACAGTAAATAATGTGGAGAGTAGTGAGATTGTCACTGCCTAAATACATTCCAGGAAGTTCATGTTTTTGTGAGGTCTAATTGTTCTCTTAAATGCATCTAAGTCGTTTTTCTCAGTAACTGTATTTGATTGTGCAGAACTGATCTGGGGAGTTTAAAAATTCTCAAGGCATTAATAATACGCAATGGGATGCTCAAACAATGAAATTTCAGTTAAAATATATAGCCAAGCAGTAACATTGCTAAGTATCACTAGCTCCAGGCTCAGTAACAGAAATGGAGATAAGAGTTTCTGAATCACTTTCTTCTACATGAATCATCATCATGCCAAGTGTTGCATTTTTAAAATTGACTATTAAATTCAACTATGATTATAAATTTTTTTTGACTGCTAAGAAACTGTTAATTATGGGAAGTGAGAGAACTGAGAGAGTGACATGAGGAATAAAATGGCCTAACTCCGATTTTACAATAGGAATAAATGATCTGAACCATGCAATCATGCAAGTGGAGAAACCAGACACCCTGTTTCCAGGGAAGAGCGAGGGAATGCAGTGGAATACTTCAATTGCTACAATTGAAGACTTAATATGTACCAGCCATGCCTCTTGCAATGAATGGTTCATTAAAACTCTTGGAGAAAATTGTTTGCAATGCATTTCCATAAAAATGATTACTTAAGAGTAATGACCAATTACATGTTAGTGCAACTACAAAGGAAAGAGAAGTACCTAAAGAGGCAAACACAGAACTTTTTAGTTAGAAGGAAATAGCAATCTGGATTTCTTTGTAGGACTATTAAAGCTAGATTTTGAAGTTACTGGGGTAGCAAAATACTGTAGGAACTGTGTATGGCACGTAAATTAGGTTGTTAAATTTTTGTAGGGTTTCTTTCACGGAGAAACAGGTAAGACCAACTATGATAATACTGGAATTGTAAACAGAAAGTCTTTATTGGATACAGGGAGGAAGATAAAGTGAGATGGTCCTTTTACCAGTCCTTAGTGCTCAGTGCTTTAATTTCAGGGTGTTGGGGACTGTTATGGAGCTACTGCCACAGGGACTCAGCTCCCTTTTTCAGTGCTGTTACATTGTTTCATTTTTAAGTGGCAAATTTAGCAATTACTGAGATACTTAGTACTACAATTGGTAAACAAAATGTTAACCTAAAGTAAACGGAGAACATTTTGAGTTGAAATGGGTGATTGGTTGTTAAGTGCAATACAGCTCCCTGTGTTTATTAATAAAGTTACTGATTTTTTTCCCTTAATATAAAGAATGAGAAACCTCACAGTAAAATGTTTATAGTCACTAGTAAACTTTCAGCTGCAGCTCAACCTCTTTGAAGAGGTTTTATAGAAATAAAATCCTACCATTTTATTTGATTTTTTTTCTCCTTAATATAACAGAGAAATAGTGATAGCTTGTTAGCTGTTAATACAATTAGAAAACTTACTCTTACATTAGTTTTGCTGAACACTTGTAGTTGAAATTGTTGTTAGGACAAAAGCTAGTAATATCAAAAGATACTATAGGATAAAGGGTAACATATCTTTAAAAGTATTTTGCTGACAGTGTGAACATTAACATGACAGTGTGAGCATTAATTTGTAAACATTGATCTAAAAATAATTCCTATATTGTCACTGAAGGAGAAAATTTTTTTTTTGATCATTTCACAAATAGGCAAAAGGAAACGTAACCTTGCTTTTCAATATCTGATTCTAAGAGAAAAACTGGAAAAAAGTCTGTCTTCTGTCAGAGAAGGGCGGCATGTGCAGTGTGCTTTTAGTGCAAACCTGGAAGTGACTAGCCACAATTTAAACTTCAGAATTTGCTAATCTGAGAGAATATAACATTATGTCTCCAGCTGTCAGGTCTTTTAGTGGTGAAAAAAGGAATTTAGAAAAAAGACCCCAAACCTCTACCTTCTAGGGAAACAAGGGAGTGGATAAAATGTATAACTTCATTTGGAAAGATCTGTAGGTAAACTGACAGGTTTTCATCCCAACTTTGAAGCATTCCAGAGCTTCAGGGATGCCTCTCTAATGATGCACAACTTACTGCAAATCCCACAGTAAAACAAGGAACGGGAACTGGTCTTTCATCAAAGGTGGTGAAATGTGTAGAAAAAGAGAACAATGAGGACTGGGTAATAGAGAAATTATTTAAATCATGTAATGTTTACTTCGGAGTCATATTTATGTCTGAATATCTCCACAGCACCTATTGGGCACATCCCAGTGCAGACTGAGTGTATGAGTGGCAAGAAATGAGGCACTGTTTTCTGCATCAAATTGTTGCAGTAATAAGGCTATAAACCCAGTAGCAACCATATCCCTATTCAGTCCGTTTTCACTGAGGGTATGAAGTGTGACTAATCATTTTCTTGATATTAAAGCCAAGATTTAAGGCTTCTTTCACCAGACCTGCACCAATGCAGAACCAAAGCTGGCACTTTGTTCATGAGCTTTCATCTCTGGAGTTGTCTGAGGTTGATTTCATGTTGAAGTGACAGAAAGCAACAAAAGACAGAGCTGAGGGAATTTTTTAGGCCCTCATCTGAGGACCAATCATTGGTATTGCACCCGGCTGCTTCAAGTGAGACCTGAGCTTCAGTGTTGTACTTTTGTAATCCCAGATGAATCACTGAATTCAATTTAGATTGGAACTCCTGTGGTGAGACATAACAGGTTTTATTCTAGACATGCTAAGAGTGCTTGCCTTGTTTATCCTGAGCCTATTCACTAGCAATAAGACTCCACTACCCTCATTTTATGCAACTGATCATTGATCTCAGCCTAATGCCATGCTAGAATATGTACTTTTCTCTAAAAACAATCACCTTTCTCTTTTTCCCTTACTGTCTTAAAAGGCTTTACCTACAACAGCACCTAAATTAGCCAGATCCAAGCACTGACTCAAGTGTGTGCATAGTCTGGTCAAGTGATGCTGTTGAAAGGGCAAATGGGATAACTGAAACTGCAGAGTGTTGGATCTAGCTTATATGTCACCAAAACATGTCTAGAGCTTCCTCTAAAGTACAGGATCCACTTGACATTCCCCATCTTAGAATACCACATAAATTATCCAGAGCCATCTCTGAAGTCCTACAGGCAAGTAATGGATTAGTAAGCAAACTATCCCAATCATCATCTGTCTCTGCACAGCGGTGCAAATGCCATCTTCTTATCTACTATGGGTCTGCTTTCCTAATTAGACCCAAATTTCATCCTTTCCTCCTAGGAGTGGCAGAACTACAGCTTAAGAGAGTTGAGGTTGTCTTCCTTTTGACCTAGAAGCTAAGCTATCCCTTCTCCCTCCTTACTGGGAGGAGACTGCTTACTTCTCTGTATGACACAACATGGTCTATTACTTATGAATAAAGGAAAGAAAATCACAAAGTTTAGAATTTAAAGCCCGGAATAACCTCCTTTCATAGAATAATGTCAGCTCAGTGAACTGAAGCCAATCAGGTACCAACCTGCATTGTGCTCACAGTGCTCAGAACTGCAGACAGAAATGTTTTGGTTGATCCCTTCTGAGAGTGATACAAGAAGAACTGGTCACTATTTTAAAAAAGCAATGAGGTAGATGATGGATCCAAGACAAATTACAGCAAACAGATAGGAACAGTGAGCAGCTATGAGAATAAATGCACTTTGTCAGCAGTACTAAAGCAAATGGAAGTTGGTGATGTTTGTTCTTGCTATGTCCTAAATACAAAGGTAACAAAAAACTGCCCGAGTGACAGACCAGATCTTTGGACTTGTCCTGAGCACATCAGTCATAATAAGCTGCTTATTTATTTTTTAAGGAAAAGCTTTCTCACTAGCTCTCCTGTGAGCTCCTGAATAAGAAGGCAGGTGTCAGACGTATCACAAAATGTTCAGACAAGAATTTCTGAGGGTAAGGAAGCAGCAGTAATTTATTATCACAACCTATTTCCTTTATAATGATTAGAAAACAATAATTTTGGGCTGGGCTCTGAAAAGCAGGAAAAGAACAAAGATGATCCCCTCCAACATTTTTTCCTTCAAGATCTATTGTCTTTCTTAGCTTCATAGCACGTGTCTTTGGCATGTAAAAATCAGAGGTGGTTGGCCGTAATTTTGATGTTTTTCCACTGATAAATTCTATATGACTTTGAAGTATGTGTTAATTGAATACATACGTGCAAATAAATTCACATAAATATATTTGAGTGCATTTTTGCAGGTATATTAATCTCTTTTTATCTGAATATCTACTTAGTTCAAATAGTTGTAGATAGAGAGGGTCTAACTGAGGTGAACACTAAATGACCATATACATCATGGAATCTTTCACAGACTAATGCCTGAGTGATCATTTAAAAATTAGCAAATTTTGTTAATTATAAAGCAAGAGAACAAGCAGTTAATAAATGTAAGATGTAATTTCCTCATTTATTTTGACAAGTGTTTAAATTATTTATGATTTTTTTTTTCATAGCCTACTAGTAAATACTCCGTAATGAAGTTTGAAAATGAAAGCAACTATATCAACGCTGGCCTTACTATAGCACTCTGTTATTACAACTTTGCTCAGCAGTCAGGAATGATATACTTCAGGGCAAATCAGAAAGTGCACAAATTAGATTCTACTGTATATGAATCAATTTATCATGCATATGTCACAGCTTGATGATATAGCTATAAAATTAATAACCATAACATTAATTTATAATTTACAGTTATCAGTATAACAATAATTGTGTAGTCATCCCAGATTTTTATTTTGATTTGCTGGTTTGATCAAATCCATTCTTCGACCAGGGTCAGGCCCATATATTGTGCGTTATGTATCATGGGATATCTTGAGGTAGAGGAATAAAATATTTTACAAAATGTTGACCCGTACCACTCTCCATTTACATTTCATTTAAAAAATCTGCAAGCTGAACAAGTGAGCTCTACCACCTACTATACCTACACAAAAACATTATAGCCCGTTATTTATAAATTATGACATACTTCAATTTTAGACTACAAAAGGCTCATAGTGATTGAAGAACTAGTGTGAAAAGCATTATAAGAATAAAATCTTTTGCAATTACATTACTTGATAGCTACAGGGAAATACTGATGTCTATTGTTAATCCTTTGAAGTTCATTTAGAGGGAATGAACAGAGGAAACACAATAACCAAGGAAAACCAAGATGAATATAAGTGTAAATGTACAATGGATCAAGTTAATTTTTGAAGCAAGTCTACTGAAGTCAAAGACTTCAAGCTAGGAATTTAGTTCATTGAATGGAGTGGTCCAGCAGTGTCATTGCATGGTTATGATGCTGTCTTAATTCCAATTGCTTCTGAGAATAGACACACTTGACTGTAAAACCAGTGGTGTGTGCATTGAGACAGTCAAAGGGCAAAGCAAGTAAGCTGGAAAAGACTGGGATAGAGTATGGATTAAGAGCTGAATGTGTTCTGAAGGATGACGGGCTTTTCCCTGGGCTCCCCATGCCTTCTGCAACAGGTGCTTTGTACATAACACGCCCGTGTGGGAGACTGCACGCAGTAACTGCATTTTACACAGATTTCCTTAGCACGGGTATGAGAAATCAGAGCCACCTCTGAAATCTATACCTCCAACAGAACCTGAGTTGGCTGAAAATTTCTTAACCAACCCAGTAACTCTCCTGCAGAACTGGACATGTAAAGTCATATTTTGAAAGGAGGGGAGTTGGAGCTATTTCAGATGAGACTGAGAAGATGAAAGCAACTTCATAAATGGTTAAACCAGACAATTAAAAATATCCACTCTCAAGTATGATGTTAGCACAGTACTAATAAAGTCAATGCATTTACAATACACAGCTTTGAACTTCTGAAGCTACAAGAAAGGCTCCATGAGTTTTTCCCACTCTAACAGCTTCTGACAAAAGCCTTTCACAGAAACTAAATGATAAAGATTCAACTGATAAAACTTTCAGGATTAAACTTTGCCTCCTCATAGCAGTGTAATTAAAAAATTTCCACCTGAAACTCAGAACGCACCCATGAATAAAAGCTAGTGACAGACCTAAAAGGGCTTGATATGTTTTCCTTGGAATTTGTGTGTTGGCAGAGCAATTCTCTTTTACATGCCCGTATCAATTCCTTTATTTGTAAGAAATAGCTAAATTTCCCAACATTTTTCATCTTTTCCCCTTAAATTGGAACTTTACTTTGTTTCCACTCTCTTTCTCTGGCGCTCTCTCTGTCCATTTAAAATTCCTCACCATGGCTACTGGAAAAAACCATCTGTGGTGTTCAATAATTAAGTCTTTTATTTCAGAGAGATAGATATATATATGAAATCACTACCTCCAGTAGGAGGTAAGTGATTAACTATCATCCTCCTTTGCTTCCATTTTTATGTAGTAATCATGTCACAGATTTAAGAGCTGTTAAGGCACAAAACGGACTTTTATTCCAGCTGGTATCTGATTTTCTCCATGTGATGGAATACCACCCTTTTGTTCCATTCATGCGCCCCTAATTTTATTCATTGGCCCGAAGATTTTGTCAGTAAGCAGGATGCAAAATTGTATATTTAATAAGCAAAGATGCCAGAAGATGCAAATGTTAATACCCGTTTGGAAATAGTTTCATTGTGTGACTATTATTAAAAAAGTAATATGCTGGCTCCACAGAAGTCAGTAAAAATATAACTGTTGACTTCAAAAGGCTTTTTACAATTATACACTCTACAATAGATTGCTGTCTAGGTAAACTAGCCATTTACAGTTTTTGCCTAAACTTCTGTGGACAATTTGATGCAGTCCCTGGGTATGTACTTGATTGTGATTGTACAATTTCTTTCTCAGGGTTAACTAAAACCCAATCAGATCACACATCTTTCCATCTGTCACTGGGACATGACTGTACCTCTCCTGTTGCAAAAGGTGTTTATGTAGGTGCACTGAACAAGATGCAAATTTTTTTTTTTTTTAAATCCAGAGGTGTCTGCCAACCCACTGGCAACGCTGAAGATGACCCTGTCCTCTGTTTAGTCATTGATAGTTGGGAAAAAGGAGGTGGGACCAGGACATGCAGTGCATGCAGAGGAGCACAGTCTCTGACAGTCACATGGTACTGTATGTTTGCTTTCTTGTACTTACCGTCATCTTGGTCCTACAGCTGGGCAGAAAATAGTGGGATTAATAGTGGGACTAATAGGGATGGGACAATGTAGGGAACGTGAGAAAGACTGAGGACTTTAGCCTAATAATAAGTCTTTGTCTGGAAGAACTATTTGGTGTCTCTACAGGTTTGTTCTTAAAGATGAAACCGTCTCCAATATAGCAACTGACTTTTAGAAGCTTTATATATGATGTTATGCCCAAAATAAACACGCCATTTTCCCATACTAGGGGCATGCTATAAAACTGCTTTTATTCAATAAAATGTGACACATACCTGTAAGACCAGCAGCTTCTGCTGATAAGAAGGCACTCCAGGACAGGAGAAAAAACAGACCTGTCTCCAACATTGGAAACTCACACAGCTTTGTAAATTTTGTCAAGTGCTAGAAGATTACTAAGGAAAAATAAAACTCACTTGTTTTGTAAGCTAAAATTGCCCCCAACCTAATAAAGGATGAAAGCAAGCAAGCTCCACCCCCCCATACTCATCTATACAGGTTGAATTCAGGAAAAACTGCACAGCTTCTAAATTATCTCAAACAAGGAGGAAAATCCAGCACAGGTTTTAAACAGGTGAATTCTACAAGTTGGCTATTTCAGGTACTTTTGTGGTTTTTGAACTAATGCCTAATTGGTTGCATTTGATATTCTTTGCCCAGAAAAAGGGAAAAGAAAGTAATTTTGTCCAGTTTTGTAAACAAACTGGCATTTGTTTACATTTGCATCAATGCAAGAAAGATGAAAATTGCTGCTCTTTCTATAATAGTATTTTACATGAAAAACTGTAAAACACAAGAAAAAATGGAGGGCAACAGATATGCCTTTTATTTCTAGTTTAGGTAAACTGACTGACTTGATTTGTAGTTGCGTTTGCCTTGTATTTTTGTATAATTGCTGTTAGTCTGTAGTTCATAAATAAGTTGCTGTAGTTCATAAATTCATGTTTTAACCTCAAAATACTTCAAAACACTTTCCTAAAAATGTAATTATTTACAAATAGTAAAATAAAGATTAGAGTCTTGCCTAATGTTAAAAAGAAATCTGCATATGAAGTTCTTTGTGGATTCTGACAAGTGACATTTCCTGCCATTCAATTTATGACTTGACTGTTTGTTTGCAAAGTCTTGAATCAACAGTGAAAATGTTCAGATTCAAACTAAAGATGGTCAGTCTCAAATATCACACATTTTTCCAACACATATAGATTTTCTCTCTGAAAACAAACCATAAAGGATATTAAAGCTGTGACAACAGCATAAGAGGATCCCATGGCAAATGATCCAGCAAAGATCCCCAGGAAATTTCCCACTGACTGGAAGAAAGCAGCAGCATCAAACACATTAGGATTCTCCTTAGGACTGTAAATGGATATAGAGCTGAAAAGAAAACAAAAGGATGGGGGAGAGGGAGAGAAAAAGGAATAATGAATTCAGTCACATTGTTATGATTTTTGAATCAATAATTGAAAATGGACATTTTTAGGGACACAAAATGCAAAACAAGGTTTCTCTGAGCTGATAGCAGATGGGAGAGCAAAGCAGATGGAGACTGGGGGGGAACGGTTTATTTTCAAGGTATCACACTGGAAATCAATAGTCTACTGCCAGTCAGTAAACATTTTTATACTAGAAGTGCCATAAAGAATATCGTTTCCAGGCCAACTAAACATTAAAAGGTGGTAGATGTATAAGAAAACTGCAGGGAAGATAGATAACTTTGAATTATTTATTGGCCATATGTCTTCAGAGCAGTTATATATTCACAAATATTCTTGATAAAAAGTGCAGCTTTATGGCTGAGGCTCAAATGGGTGACACAAATCACAGTAGGTACCAAATCTGCAGCAGCAATCTTGTCATAAACCACCTAGTAGTTCCCTTCTTGGTGTAACCCTTCATAAATAGAGCTGAAACCATATCAAGAGCTCAATAGGAAACCTTGTAGACAGAATTAACATTGTCCCACAGAAAGAAACTGCTGCAGTTGTCAAAGGTCATTTCCCGTATCCAACCCTGAGTGCAGCCATTGAGAGTATTTTTGAATGGGAAATGCCACCACCAAAGGCAAGGCCGTGCACTAAAGCATTTTTGAGAGTTTCAGGGTTGTTATTTGCTACTAGTCAGTTATTGCCCAGGACACGCATAACACCAAGTATGTATGCCTTTTTTCTTGTTGAAATATTAAATTTAACAGATACAAAATAGCTCTAAGCCTCCCAAACTAATTAAGCAACATTTTAGATCTTTGTGGTTCTGTTGCTTGCAGTACTGTAGGTCTTTTATGTTCATTGTCATAGAAAATGTACTGAGCTTGGCACTGGATTCCAGAAAGCAGCTTGGATTGCTGGAAAACGATTGGTATTTTAAGCATTAAAAATTTAGACTTTTTAAAATGTTTTGAATATTTTAAGCTCTTGCATATTAAGAATGTGATCCCTGCAGTCTGATGTCTTCCATCTGGAGATGAGGCTTAGAGGTGAAGCTCTGTATGGAGGATTTTCTAAACAGTTGCATTCATTTAGGAATCTCCAAATAACATCAAGATGTGTGAAAACAGATTTCATGCTTTCAGTCTGTAAAAAAAGCACAAGGATTCTAAAGGCATATGGTGGGGCACCACTAAATACGGGTGGTGAATACTTACCCACTACAACAGAAATTACTAAGCACCAAAATCTGTTATCTCCAGTTAGGCTGATTAGCACCACTACAAAACTAGTGAGATTATTTATAGTGGAAAGTGCTATTAATATAAGTACACAAAATATTGTTCCCAGAGGAAATGCTAATTGACAACATGTTGCTATCTAAATTTTCAGTATTCTTTCAACTGTGACTCTTGTTAGACACAGGGGTCAGTTAAAATTCTTTGCTTTTCTTGCCTTCAGATGATTCTTGAAACATTTGTCATCTCTGGCCTACTCAAAATGTATTGTTTTAGACTCCATATGAAACAGAGAACTATGTTAAGCCATAGATACATTCTCTAAACTGACGGAATAGTTCTATCAAAGGAAATCCTACCAGCTATGATACCGTACGTTTACAGTCTCATTTACTAAGTGTATTTTGTATACTTAGGGAGGGCTTCGGTTTAGTTATTTAAAGTTGAAGCTATTTGGTAGTGTAACCGGAACTGTTAGATCTAAAGCTTTTAGGTGTGTCTTGACAGCAAAGCAGCCATTTGGTTCTCTGATATTTGCCCCAAATAAGTATACACAGACTGCAGCTGCTGTTCTGTGTTGCTTACTGAATTATAAATCAGGAAATGATCTTTTGTGCCACTGGTGCTGCCACAAGCATTGAGTGGTGAATTCAGAGTGGTCAGCCTGACTACACCCTAAAATCAAGGAATACTGTTCTATTATATTGATAGGCTCTGCCCACAGTAGGGATGCTCAGTAATAAAAAGTAAACCAAAAAAATCTTGACGTGGAGTGAAAGTTTAGTAGTTAAATGTAAGCTATAGCCATTAACTGACTTTTTATCAAGTATGTTAACCTTAAGGTAAGAAAAGTCGACTTTGTTAAGACCAGTTAGGATTTCAGTTTGCCCTCCAATTTACCAACAGCTTTTGGGTATGGAGAAAACTAGAAGAAACCATCCTATTCTTAATGTAGTTATTTCAGGAACAAATATGGAGTGACTCATTCTCACTGGGAAACTTTTCTACTCAATATGCCCCCCAAGCCCCATGATTTTTTAAAAGCACCATAAGACAACATATGCTCATTATGCTAACTGTGGTTCCTGGTCTAAATCTTTCCAGAACTCAGGTTTCCCTGCAGCTCAAAGAGTATTTAGTTCTATTTTTCATTTTGCGTTATTCTGTACTAGAGCTATTATTTCTTTTTCTGAATATATTTCTTCTTTAACACTAACTTTTAACCCTTTCAAGGATCTAAAATACATACTAATTTACCCAGTAATTTTTCTATATAAGCTCTACTTCAACAGAACAGGATTTTATCCTGTTTATTCCAGTACTTCCTGCCA
Source organism: Haliaeetus leucocephalus (assembly GCF_000737465.1). Taxonomy (NCBI): domain Eukaryota; kingdom Metazoa; phylum Chordata; class Aves; order Accipitriformes; family Accipitridae; genus Haliaeetus; species Haliaeetus leucocephalus. The sequence continues at coordinate 9,941,757 of NW_010972676.1, forward strand.
AGCCGATTATTTGACCTAAAAACAAAATTGCAAAGTTTAACTCTGGAGAGAACCATAATTAAACTTACAGTGCCTCTACTCTCCCTTTTCCTCAGAGAGCAATTCAAGAAACATTCTGGCATGACTTGCCATTTCTGCTATCTGCTATCTGCTCTCTGTGCCTGATACAAAAGGGGTTGATCACAGTTCATTAGCAAGCAGTGTGTGGGAGTTTGATGCTAAATTTGAAGCTGTTTTAGTTTTTAAATATTAGAGGCTTTCTAATTGTTGAACTAGTATAAGGAAAAAAAGAGTGTTTATTTCTGTAAATTTTTATCAGAGGGGGATTAAGCAAATCCTGAAAATAAATGCAGTAGAAAATTGTTTTCAGAGATTGATAAATGAACAGAACTAATGGCAAAGATATGATTTATCTGCCACCCATAATGAGATAGGGTGGAGGGATAGGGAGTAAGCGATTTTTGTTGAGTCCTCACTGAATGCTTGATAGACATATCTCACAAACACCTGCCCCTGTGCCTACTATCTATCCATATGTAAGTCTGGTAACCTCTGCCTCTCCTTCAGGTTGAAGTTAGGAATAATAGCTTCCTTGCTGGTTCTTATAAGATTAGCCAGCACTTTCTATATCAGAAAACTATTTAACAGATCCTTTTTTCTTTCCAATTCTGTGCTTCCTTGACCAAATAACAATGGACAGAGTAAAGTGCTTTCACAGCTTTCAAAAAGGAAATACAGGCAATATTTACTTATACAATAAATTGCAAGTTAGGAAGGTAGCTTTTGCGTGAAACCGAAAGAAGGATTAACAGTTTGTGCCAGTTGTACCACGCTGATCATTCTGCTTCTTCCCTCCTCTCATCTGTTAAGATCATTTCAGGATGAAAGCTCAGCATGATGAAGAATGTTTCTTTCTATGGACTTACATAGGGATATAATACTAAAGGTCTCCATGACAAGCAGAAGTGCTATTGCAATAGAAAGTGTGCTGTCATGTTTCCAGTTACATCTTAATTGATTACTTTTTATATCTTGAGTTATTCTCAAGGAAAATCTCATTTATTCATAAGATCCTTTTCTTCCTGTAAGTTTTCCCAGCCTGTGACTACAGCACAATGTATTTTCCTTTTAGAAAAAATTGAAAGCATTTAGGATTAGAGCAAAGATTTTTCAGTAAGTCATGGAAGTTTTTTGAGGAAAAATCTGTAAGTGAAGTTAAATCTTGTATCCTACCTTTTGTTCCTATCAAGGCCTGACGTGCCTAGGGCTAGTGTGGCAGCATCAAATAGAGAGATGTTAATCAGTTGTAATTAGTGGAACAACACAAAGATTCTTGGTTTTGATATAAGCCAAAGTGATGCAACACATGTATCAGAAGAATGTTAGAAAAAGGCAATATGCTGAAGAAAATACACTCAAGCATCAGAAGGAAAATGTGTGCAAACAGCAGAAAATTTCTAATAGAATGATGTGGGATCAGTGATTAGAAATAACCAGTAAACAAACTGTTTTATTCCTTTCTTCCTTCTTCTGTCTTTTTGACTGACATGAAAACAAACAGCTTATTATCTTTGGAGAGAAAGATTTCTTTCCACTTGGTAAGTCAAAGGGTCTCCTCTTGCCCAGTGGCCCCATTCCTATTTGCCACACTATCATGCACCAAATAATACTGCACAGAGGAGAATCAGGAACAATCTAAAGAAAAAAAATCATACCTCAAAATACAGGAAGGTCAGATATTCCTTAACATACCTTCATTGAATGAAGTGGGATCTCCCTCAGGTGCTAAATAATTATAGAACTACATGGGGATTTCATCAGCTGCTAATTAAGAAAAATAAAACAGGGCAGGAAAAAAAAATTCTAGAGTTCAAGGTTATTTTTAAGAGGGAAAGAAGGTTATTTTTTCCTGACATTATGCTTATACAGAAAAAGGTAGGTCACTATACTATGTTAGAAAACTTGGAGCTTTCAGAGAAGTGTATTGAACTGAGTAATTTCTGTTCCCACACAACTTTTTAACTATATAGTTTTCCTGAAAGTGTTGGAAGAAAGCCAAAAAGACAGAACTGTAATTTTCCCAAAATATAAGTGTTTGAACTAGAAGCTAGATGTGAAAGCTCATGCATAGCATCAGACACATACACCTTCTCTTGGCAAGTTTTAGGTTGGTAAAGCCTTCCAGTCTTCCTCATAAAATAGCTCCTTACACAGCAATAGTAAGTAGATGAACTATAAAAATGAAAATAAATGAGATAAGATTGGGATGTGAGTATGCTAAGCCAATAAAAGCACATATGAATTAGAGAAGGTTTGCAGACAATTAAGGGAGACTGAAAAAGAGACATACCAGTGCAGGAAGGCTTTAGGACTTGCAGAAGCAGCCAATTGTAACAGTAGTTTGAGGCAAATATATAGAGATCCTCTAGATGAAAATTTCCAACAACAGACAAACTTATTGTATTTTTCAGATGTGTTTAAAACAGTGATCAGTAAGGAACACAAATGCACCGAAGGTGCATAAAAAGAACATAGATGAGTCTTCTGTACATCCTGTTGTGTAAAGAAATCTATCTCCCTATAATTTATTCCTGATAGTATTTGCAAATATTTAGAGAATTAAGGCTCCAGAAACATGCATTTCACAGAAATATATATATTAAGCTTTCTATTTATATGTGTACAAGAACTGCAAAAAAAAGTTACTGGTGGCTGAGTTACTGCTCAAGTGGCTAGCATTTGAACCTTCATTTTTCTGGATAGCCAAAACTTTATTCTCCTTGGCAATACATCACATCATCATTTTTATTCCACTCGCAACCTGGTTTCAGCACACTGCGAGCAGTGTTATTGGTTCTAATTCTAGAAAAAAAAGTCTAGCAGTTATTTCAGAAACTATCTTCTAGCTGGGATTACACTCTGTTCCTTTTTCTCTGTATCATGGCATATTTGCCTCCTCTCTTTTCCGTCCTTACTTTTGTTCCTTTCTAGGCTTTTCCAGACTTTATAAACTATTATTGGACATTTTATTTTGATTACTTTAAACCAGACTAACACTTACTGTTGTCGTATATAAGGCTTTTACTATTTATGGAAAACTTTCTCAAAATGGATTTATTATCAGTTCCAAAGGGGCTAGCTGATGGCAGATGTCAAAGCACCAGCCATGCTGGAAAGGTAAAGCTGTCACAGACTTTATGGAAAATGTAAGTTTTCCCATTTATGAGGAACAGCAACATCTGCACAAAACTAAAAAAAGGAAATCAGGCTCTCTGCTAGATTTTTACTTAACATAAAATATCATAGGCTAGTTTACTGATAGACTCAGGCTCCTTTTTAGGTGACACAAAGCATCCTCAGATCTGATGTAACTGGATAGCTTACTGTGTTTGTCAGCAGTATTACAAAGCAGCTTCAGAATTTGAGTGACTCTGTCCCTTAACTTGGGCAGTCAGAAATCAGTTTAGCTCATCAGGAATCATTTTTGGCAGTTACTGATAAATATTTTCTACACTGGTAACTATTTCTGTTTTCTTCTGTGTTCAGGCCTGAGCTGACACACAGCAGCAGCTTGCAGTGCAGTCAGAGAAAATGAGTAGTTTGTGTTGTTCCAGGTAGACTTTCTCTAATGCAG
>NW_010972676.1:9945400-9997543 GCF_000737465.1 Haliaeetus leucocephalus
CAGATCTTAGTTCCCATCTACCCTCAGACATTGAGGACTGCAGAAAATTTGTCATTCTCCCTCCTTCTCTGGCTCCCTAGCCATTACCCTTAGGAAGCCTGCTTTAGCTCCTTAGGGAGCCTTGGAAACCATCTCTTTATCATGGTGATCCTATTCTTACCCTGAAAATTCCACCACCTTTGCCTTAAAAGGACCTGGTAGCTCACCCACCTCGATGGGGCTGAACCCAATATCCTGGTGCCCAGGAAAAACCTCTGCCGGCTCCTCCTGACAGGAGTGCTAGGAGGTGCTGGGAACACCCCCTCCTTCTGGTCCTGATTAGAACTCGGTCACTACAGACCTGTAGTCACTACAGACATGTAGAAAGGAGATGCGAGATGATAGTTTTGATGATGAGTAATGACCTAATGGGCCTGCAGGCTGAACAAATTCAAGTCTAAAGTCATATCTGGTGTGGAGCTTCTCTACCCCTATGCATCTGAGAAATGGTATGTGCTACCCTAATGTATCTCTGTACAAGTATCTTAACTTCTCATTACCTCGTTCTAGGCAAATACTACCCTATTTTTATCTTTGACAGAAAGAAATCCTGATGAACAGCAACCTGGACTTAAAATTCTTTGTAAATGTTTGCATTTATCTGAGGCTTGGTATAGGAATGTTTCATTCTTAAATGACTGCTATTGCTTCTGAATGTCTTATTTTCCTAAATCTATTTGAAAGTATCACAGTCATTTTCTAGTAACAACCTTTTTCCAAAAAGACTGTCTCATATCTTTGAGAGGAATGAAGCACATCAGCAGAAAACAAATGGCTGATAGTGGGTCATCTATGACAGCATTTGCTGCATTCTGTTATGCTATTACCAGTGTCTGACTGTCCTTACTTCCGAGCTGATCATATCAAAAGGCACATAATTTACAGGTTTCTGTGCCTGCAGCTATGATCCTTTCTCATTTGGATATCAGAAGTGTAATCCAACTCAGTGTTTAATTTCCATTCTTTTCAAACGTTGCATGAAGAGAAATGGTCTGTGTATCTAGAACAGCTTGAAGTCTGTCCTCCCAGTTAGGGAGCTCTTAGTGGTTTCATCAACTGTGAAGATGGATACAGTGCAAAGAAAGTAGAAACAAAGAATCAACCACCAAGGAACAGATGTCTGTCTGTCTGTCTATCTATCTAAATTATTATTGTATTAATATGAAGAGCTGGATTTCTCCTCTGCCTTGCATCTCTCTGTAATCACTTATGCCTATACAAACCAGAACTTATAAATTAGAACAGTACTGTAAAAAATATGCAGTTTTTCTGCGTAGAAAACATGATTGTAAAAGTTACAAACCAGTGATATATCAAACCACTAACCCTCTGAATTAACAAGAAACAATGAACGAGGGAAAAGTTCTCCAGTCAGTATCTGGAGGAAAAAAGAAATAAATTCCTGTATGTTGTTTGAACCAAATCTGCTGCATCATGCTAATTAAACAACCCAGGCAGAGCATATCCAGTGAATAACAGTACCTCATACTTTGTGAAGGCATCTTCAGGCACCCAAGAAGTGCAATAATCCCCAAGATACATTTCAGCTAAAACTGTTTCCTGAACAAGAAGTAAATGGTAGAAACCAAAGAGAACCTAAAATTTAAAGATATGTATTGTGCCATTAAGGGAATTACATGTTCTGTATGTGTTAACACTATTACTAACGTTTATCCATGAGCCTGAACTATCTTTTTGTCTCCCTACTCCTGATACCTGAGTTGGGAGCTATCATCCACTCCCAGCTCTCACACTTCTAGACCCAACCATCTGAACTTGTAAAATGATCTAATGATTTGTATTTCTCTAATAATAAAATAGTGTGTAGCACTTACTTTCTTCATATATAGCCACATCTTTATCTCCTATCATCTTTGCGTTATTTTTGTTCATTATAGCATTCCTGACCTTTGTATTATCCTTCAATTTCTTGCCTTTGAGCCACTAGCCTCCAAACTTACTCAGAGCAGAGCTGATAAATATTTATCAGAAACATTTACACAACCTTCCATTTATGTGACAGTTCTTACCATTAGTCCAGGGTGATGAGACCCTGGAATAAGGATTTTCAGTGAAAATAATATATCTCCTTTTGAAAGACAAAAATTGAATTAATGTGTAATTGCAAGTGTTCTATGAATGTAGGGGAAAGGGTTTAATGCGCTCTTGGAGGCCTAATTCCATCCACAGCTCGGGTTTATTTGTACAAAAGTGGCAAACGTGATACTATGGGACTTAATTTACTCTATGCACACAGAGTGCAAAGAATAAAACATCAGAGCACCCTAACAAGATGCTGACTGATGTGTCCATAAGATGTAGGGAAGGTGATTACTGGAAGGATGAGTGGTCTTAATTAAACCCCCCTTTCGTACTAGAATTGTTGGGATAACTCCAGGATGAGATATTGAAGCCTTTCAACTACCCTGGTCTTTTACAGTGACTGCACTCTTGCAAATAACTGTGACATTTATCTATGTCAATTGAATTCTACCTCCCTGTTGATAAAACGATGTTGCCTGCACTGAGCGATACATGTTAGAACACTGCAGCAGATTACCACTAAATGACTATGATTTACTGTCATTCTGCTTGAGTGCTCTAGATGAGAAACTGCCTCAAACTACCATTACAATGATGAGTATTTGAAGTAACTCCACTGATTCAACGCAGTTGTTCCAGATTTACACTAGTGTTACAAAAAAAGTAGAATATGACACAAGCACTGTAAGGAACATTTCAAGGAGCTTGGTTAGCTATGAAAAATCCTTTGCCCTTATGGGCAACTACTAGAGATTCAGCAGAAACAGTTTGCACTAAACCTTTATTGAACCGTAATTTTCTTAGAAACTCACAGTCCATGATTTTGCTCAGGAAAAGCTTAAGACTGAAATAACAGAAAATAATGTATATTTTATGCCAGACAGTACTCCCTTCATTTAGGGTTTGACTCATCATCATAACATTGTAGCAGAACTCACTAGACCTGTCTGCTGCGTGAAATACTGAGGGATGAATAGCAGCCTCCCATTTGTAATAATAGGTAGTCCTTACGCTTCACAAATGCATAGTCCTACTCACATCCTGCTCCTCTGGGGTTTAAATCAACTTCTCCCTGAGAGTTAGATAGTTGAAGAGTACTACAGTACACTACAATCTTCTCTGAAATCCCCTCAAATGAACCTGAACAAAGGGGTGGAGGGGCAATATTAGATTGCTTAGTTGATCAATGAAAGAACATACACAGCAGGTTCTTATTTAATATTCAAAGAGGTTTTCTCTTCTGTGCCCTCTGCTTATGAAGATCGTGAGACTGATGTGTTCAAGAGTGGTACGTCCAATTTCTGTTCACAGACGGCATTCCAAATTCACAGGAGGCCTGTCTGTGGACAGCTCAATACTCCCAGAGACAGCATGAGGAAGCTCTAATTGCCCAGTTCTCCTCATCTTGATGAAGACAAATAGCTTGTTCTTTCACTGCTTCTCTCCTCTTTGTCAGTAAAACAGGAACAAACCCCATTCTTACTACTGTTCTGTCAAGCCTCAACTGTTCCATGTAACTGCCCTGTTTTAAGTGTAACAGAGGATGTAAATCTTACCTATGAATGTGGAAGAGGAAGGGCAGAGTTGGGAACATGCTACTGGTGATATGCTACAAAGAATTTAAAGCATTAAGCGAGGGAGCAGGAGAAACTGAAAGGAAACTTCAGTTCTTCAGTTCAGATTTCTACCAGATCTCAGTCTCTTAAAAATATAATATATGAACCACATGCTTTCATAAATTTTTCTCAGGCACAACAGAAATAGTTCAGTTTTTCTACTGTTTTTCCTCTATGTTACCTCCCTGAAATAAACTGTCCATGACACAGAAGTAATTTAAGAAGCTGGACTAAATGATAATCTTTGTTCAGAACAACCTAGAGTTTAGTAAGGAGTCAATGAAGTATGGGTACTCTTTTTTAAGAGATCTGTAAACTACTGTTTGTGTTTAAAATATTATATCCTAGACAGAGCTAAGTCTGCTGCTAGAGGATGCAGGTAGTCACTGGAGCGGATGGATAGTCTATTGCCAATACTAAAGTGCTGTGCTAAATTTCTGGCCTATCAACACCCTTGGGCTTTTTCACTTCCAGAATGTTTTCTGTAAGAGATTAAGAAAGGAGCCCCCAGTCTCCCTTCACACAACTTCACCATCTTTAGGAACTTGTGAACAGAGCAGTATGCTGAGGGGCCTGATGCTGAATGCAATTGATGAAGATAAACTACATTAAATCCCACAAAAATTAGAGTGAAAGGAGTCTGAAAGTCTGTCTAAAGTTTTTTTCTGTTTCAGTGTTCTTCCTCACTCCTACCTAAGACTCTCTAATGTGTAATAAATAGGAAGGAATGTGATCCTTGGTATGTGTCCACAACATGGTATGTGGTCCCTGTACAGTCTGTCCTTGCAAAACACATTTTATCATAGTCGGAAGGGGTTTGAATAGGAAAATAGTTTTACATTTCATACATATTTTCAACATTGGGAGTACAATTTGTTGATCTTCTACCTAGATTCTTGTGGAGATTGAAAAAAAAAAGTTTAATGCTCTGAGAAATATTGGAAACAGATGCAAACAAAATGGCCCACATGATTTCTACTGTACCTGGACCATACATTGGATGACCCTACCTCAATCCTGACTTAGAACAACATGACCTTGAGGTCAGTGAAGAACTTCCCTCTTTAGCCACGTTTTAATAGGGAAAATCATACACTATTATCTCAGGTAACATAGTATGTTGCAAGTGATATGAAGCAAAATCTTAAGGGAAGGATAGTTCATTTTGAACTATTTTGCGTTAACATTGGAAACTGCCTATGAATTTTTCTTTTGCATTAGACATTAACACTTTTCAAGGACAGGTCACATCTTCCCCCCCCCCGCCCCCAGTGAAAACACACCCTGTGTACTCAGTTTGCTGTCTCTGTGCTTCAGTTAAGAACGTAGGGAATGAGATTTTCAAATCTTGGTACCCCTATCAATTCTGTTTTTCATGTGCCCACCAAACAGATAATTTTGGCTTCTTGCTAATCTGGATTTAAGATGAGTCAGTAATCTAAAGAAGAAAATCTTTTTAATCTCCTGAGCTGTTCAATGCCACCTACATTTCATTATTGAAAATATTTTCTATATTTTTCTTATAAAAAAAGGAAAGGCTAGGGAAAAATGACAGGCTTTTTCTGAATGAAATACTATTCCTGATAACAGAGCTTCTCTCACAAATATTAGTTCCACTTCTATTGCTTTATAATAAATGGTTGCAGCTGTTGCCATGGCAATTTTCATTTTTAAAAATGTATCCAAGTGAAGACAAGAAATGCAGCTGTTATCATGAGAAAGTCTAAAATAAATCCAGATGTGAATTGTATGCTCTAGTGTTGGCAGTAATAATGTCAGAAACAAAACATGTCACGTGTTTTGTCTTCTTGATATACTGGAGCTGAGGATGGGGATTTAGGGATATTCTGAATTGTAGGTCTCTGGTCTCTGTTCCTGATCCAAATATAGCAAATGAACAGAATGATATTTCACCTTAGGGAAAGGCACTTCACTTGCTAGAAAAGTTGGTCAGCCTTGCATAGAGAACAGCAGTAATATTCCTGTAAGAGCAAGGTAGGCCTGAAGCTCTCCTCATTTACCTTTCTGATAGTATGCTAACATTTTGGTTTTTACAGCTTATAAAAAGAAAAACCCAAGCTATGGTAGAAATTTTAAAATTGCAGTCTTACCTATTGCTTGTTGCCTTATCACTCTGTAGCCTGAAGTTCTTTAAAATCACTGCTATACCTTTAATGTTAGACACAGAACATTAAAACAAAATTACTGGGCAGCGCTCAAAGGCGGTGTAATTCAACAAATCCCAACACATGTACTAATAGTCATCTGCTGGAAAAATGCACTGTTGGGAAGGTATAGTCCATTTAAGTCACTTTAGAGAAAAACCTATTTAAAGAAAGAATTTCTGAGAAGGTGATAGAGGAATAGCTCTGGACTTATTTCAAAGTGGAAAAAAAAGACTTTGGAATTATATCTCTAGCAAATGCTGGCCAAAAAGCAATTGCCCAAAGCATGAACAAGAAAGGTATTTAGAGACAGACTGTGTAGTCTGACAGAGTATAGGACTTGGGCAGGATGGCAGGTGGGTTGAAAGGTGGCTTTGCATCCATCTTGTACCTTTTCTTCTTGCCTAGGAGCTGCAAAAGACTACTTTGGCTGAAGCTATTCTAAACTGTAGCTGGCTACCCACAGCCTCAATGGTTCATTTCAGCAGCTTGGGGCTGCTGAGAACAACAGAGATGTGGCTGCTGAACCTTGTGGAAATCGTTTTGCTCAAGCGTTAAGTCAGTCGTGATTATGACACCTGCAAACACCCTTTACTCTGGACCATTACTCAACTTCACTCATGGTAAAATAAAACAGAGGAGAAATCGGCAGTTAGGCAGTGAAGTTGATGTGGATAGAATTTCAGTCCCAAACTCTAAGGCAATCACAATGGTAAAAATTCTTTTTATCCTTAAAGATTATAGCAAGAAGAGAAACACTAGAACACACACATTCCCTATTTCTGACTTCTGTCGTCAGGGACATTTTTCTCAAAACTCTTAGTACAGTCTTTATTTCCCTTTCCCTGGTACCGGAGTTTCAAATGATAAGCCAGCTTTAAGCAGTGCTACGTAAACACATGCCACTCTTGAAGAACAATCTAAAAGCTAATTGGAATCTTGAAAATAATCTGGATAATAAAATCCTACAACCCCCCCCCCCCCCCCTTTTCCTAAACATACTCCAAATCACTTAATCAAAGAGACCTTATACCAAATATATTGGATGGGAGTTCTTGCTTTGATAAGAATGCATTATTCATAAATACATATGATAAGGTTTTTGGACACATAACTGGCAGCTGGTCGTGAACTATTCCTCAACGGTAAGATGAAAAGAGTTAAGTAAGATCTCCCTTTGTTTAAAATTAATGTATCTGCTATTACCTGTGGCCTAGATCCAATGCACTGCGGAAAATCTCACACAAATTGTAGGCAGCCAAACAGACAATTTTTCCTTCTGGATTTGTGAAGACTCCATTGATTTATGGATAAACATTTAGTATAACGCACTAATTTCCACCACTTAGTTTTAAAATAGATACTTTTCCTAGACAGGCAGTTCCATGAAGCTTAAACACAGCTATCAATAAAATGAAAATAATTCTGAGTAGCTTGATTACCCTCATAATTGCTAGAATGAAGGAGTTTTGCCTCACAAACTTTTGCATTCACCTTACTCTAACAATGGGCAACGAAAATGCTCTCCTAGCTATGGGCTAAGTCCTGCTAACTCTAGAAATAGAATGTAAACCTGCGAACATCCTAAAATGATGGTTTAGAAATACCTTTAACATTACTCTGTAGGAATAGAAATACTGTAATAAAGATGTACACTGTTAAATGGCCCAGGAGGCTGAAATATTTTCTTCAGGAATATTTTAATCTAGCTATAACCCTTTCCCAGTGTGTCTGAGGCAGAGAATAGCGGCCTGCTAGGCACTCTATTATTCTCATCTCTCTCACTGTTGTTTCTGCCTGTGCTTGCTACAGATCAGTAGAAAAATGTAGAAAGGAAGAACTGTTTGATTTCTTCTAAGTGACTATAATTATGCAATGAATGGGAATACAAAATTAAAATGCTGTACGTTTAAAAATGGTTTCACTTTTGTGAGATTTTGTAATGGAGAAATTACTAAGGGAAAATTGCAAGTATCAGTTTATTCAATGTATTGTTGGGATGCTGTTTTGTTCAAAGTTTTAATTGCATTTAAACCTTCCTTTTCAAAATCCAAATTCTAATGCCACTAAGTCTCCCCAGAAATGTACTGAAATTTCATTATGAATCCAAATAACATACACATATGCATATTACATTCAGAATATGTAGATTATTACAATTAGCAATTAGTTAGGGAACACCAAAGTACCAAATACATTAAGAGGAAACTGATAACAAGACTGGATTTTTTTCTTTGGTGCAATGGTCTTTACAGGAGACATTCGTAAGTCCCATTTCCCTAAACGCAGTAGAAATGAACATGCTTTGTCACACTGTCCTCTCTCAGGGCCACTCAGCACAACTGCTGTCCTGGGTGTTTCCTGTCTTTCAGCCTAGCTCATACCTGCAGCATGCCAGGCAATGCCCTAATTTTATTTGGGTGTTGTTTTTTCATGGTTTGTGACTTTACCAAAATGACACCATTTAGACTACATTTCCATGTTACATTTGCACTTTTTTGGAAGACTTCTTCTTTTTTTAAAAATTCAGCCATTTTGCAGAACCAGTATAGAGAGAATACATTTGTGCTTATCTTGGACAGAAACCTTACAACCACATAATAACAAAGCTTTCTCACTGTACCACTTTGAAATTCAGACTTGCCACTTGTAAGGGGAGGAAAGAGGAAATTACCCATCTGTTACTCATGCGTCTTTCGCCCTTGTGAAAATGTGCCAAAATCAAGCAATTTTTTAAGCTTTCTGAAATGTTTAGTTGACAAATCTCAGTAGAGCTCTGATAAACTTCATCAGCTAAAAATCTTCTAAGATCTCATTTGTTAGGCATGTGCCATCTAAAACTTAAATATGATTTTTTTCCTGCAATTGGTGCTCCCCAGACTCTGCCATCTACTGTTTCGCCAGCCTTCAGAACTGAACCAGCAGCATCACTCTCTTGTCCTCATTATCTCCTTTGTTTGTCACAATGTAATATGGAGGATAACAAAGAGGAGTGTGTATCAGAAATAAAGACAGGGTATCTCTTGGCTTTAGGGAATGAAGGAGATTGGATTAAGAGTTTAGAGTCCTAGCTTATCTTTAGAAATTATTTCTTTCCATCTCAGATGAGAGACAAAAGGACTGGTGACTGCAGCAGCAGTGGTGCAGGTCATGCAATTCAGGGTAATGGGTAAAGCGAGATAGAGATGGTGACCCTTGTCTGTCGAAAAGATAAAGGAGAGAGAAGGAATAAGTTCAAGACCAAAACAAAAGCAGGTGGAAACAATGAGAGAGTGGTGCTCTATAACCATTGGAATAAATTCTAAGAATAGAAATTTGCTGAGTCTCACCATTCAAGTAGCTACAAAATGCAGTAGCTAGAGGTATGCAGTCTCTCCTCCTGGTGTGCTTGGCACTCAAGGAAGGCAGCTGCATGCTACTTATATCAATTATTCTCTTTGGTCAAGTGACAAAAGTAAATTCTGAAAACACTGAAGTTCCTAATCCAGAAGGTGAAACATGCACACTGAAATAATGTCTTGGATATGGAGAGATGGAGGTTTTTGTGTATGAAAAAATAAACCTAAAAATTACGTTTGATTAAAATGTTTACAGAAGGTGCCTCTCAACTCCTCTTCTGTAAGACATGAAAATCTTGGGGCATTATGTAACTTTTGAGTACTTGATAACATTTGCATTATTTTGATGTGTTTTATGGATGATTCTGCATGCACACAGAAGTATATATGTATACATATGCATACGCAAAAGAATTTAATGTAGAGTTATGTCAGTTAACTCTAACAGATTCGGTAGCTTAAGTAAGGATTTGAGTCTTAAAAGATCAAGGCTTGCAGCGGGAACCAGTTTACCTGATGTTGCTGTCAGTAAGAAAAAAAAGCATTTAGAGCAGGTTAGAATAATGAAATTCAAATTAAACTGTACAAAGAGCACGTAGCTTCTGGAGAGGTTCACAGAGGGATCACTAGAGACTTCAGTGTTTCCTAGTGCTCCTGGGTAGCCACTGGAAATATGCAGTCCATTCTCCCACAGAGTGAATGGGTTCTTCTTTCATGTAATTACAACTTCATCTCCAAAGAATAAAAGAATTTTGATGGGAATTTATCCTGTTGTAACAAAACCTCTGTCTCTTTGAGATAGCTGTACTCTTCAATACTGTATTTCTGGAAAGGATTTGAACAGTGAATAGGTATTGGTGGGTACCCAGTGAATGAAATGGCAAGCTCTCCCTCACCTTTCTGATACATACTCCTCTTTTGTCTTCCCTGCCAAGAAGACTTGAAAAATATGTTGATCTACTGTAAGTACCTGACAGACTCTTATGTACAGTATCTCATCCAGAGAGGATGAAATGAGCCTTCTTTTGGAACACTTCAAGGGAAATAGTATCAATACATTCATTTTAAACTAAAGGGGAGTTGTCTCTGTAAGTAGAATTAGACTCTGTATGTAATTATCTTGCTCTCAGAAAATCTGTCTTATTCACTAGAGGAAGGTTATTTGGATAAGAAAAAACATCTGGAAAAGCTCAAAAAATAAGCTGACTCGTACCAGGGTGTACTTCAGTTCTGAAGAGTTCCCAATAGAAATCTTTGAAATGAAGAAGCTTTGATGCCAATTCGGTCATTTGTATGGAAAATGTAGCTAAATAATTGCCTCTTAGATGTGATTTGCAAGCACTGCAAGCAGTGTTCTTAATTCTGAGCTTGCATTTCATATTTTTAAATGTTATCAGTTTGTTTGTGTATAAGTGGACAGAAATACCTGCAGCTAGTCTGATTTGATTGGATATGACAAATACAGACATTCCCAGCTGACTTGAGCTAAGCTACATTTTCATACATCCCTGAGGGCAATCCCCGTAACAGTACTCACTGAAATCTATTCTAGCTTAGCAGACTGCAACTGAAGGCTGCCTATTCAAATAAATTGCATAAACAAAACACAGCCAATTAGATAACTTATAGCTAGAAAGACCTTTAGCATGTGTTAACTAGAAGTGAAGCAGAATTTTAATGTGGAGCTGATATTGGAAAAAGGGATATGAAATATTAAAAAGTGAAAAAAACAGTGATGAGAATTACCTCCTGAAAACATCATGTTCCAAGTCTCCATTTTCATACTGAAATTCCAGCTATAACAAGCTTTACAGAAATTCCATAGCATTTTTCCCCCTGATTTAAGCACAGCAGTGGTCTGTACAGTAAAGCTTATGGAGAAAAAAGAACGGAAGTTTTATTAAGCAAGGACACCATCACTTTATGTGGGATTTCCTCTATTCTGGGAAAGAAGCTCTTTTACACTTCCTGCTAATAGCAAGTTTGGTTAGTTTCCCAGTGCTCACATCTCCTGTTCCAGATGGTCAGTGACGTGAAACACTAATTATCATCAACAAAATAAGCTGGGACTAAACCCTTCCTCAAAGGTAAAAAGAGCAGATGGACAACCATAATTTCATTATTATAGAAATAATAGATGGAAAGGATTCCTCATTCACCTTTTAAAATCACTCACTAGCTTATTGCACAATTAACTCCTTGCTCTGTTCATTTATAAGTTACTCTGTTATTTGACTGGTTGAATGGCTGCTTGGTACATAAGCTTTTCTAAGAATATTGGGAATAGTAGCCAAATTCATCTTGTCTAAGGAGAACCAGTAAGTGAAATGTTTGGGTTGAGCTTCCATCTAGCATTTTGCTTTCCTTCAGGTTTTCAGGTAATTCTATTTCATTCCCCTCCACAGTGTTACAGCCATCCTTCCTCAGGAATCTTTGTGGGTATAAAATCACAAATAGTATTTATCTGGAGCGAGGCAATGGCTGACTCCAGAGAACCAGTTAGTCATTTGTCCAGATCTGTAGCTTACAGGCATTGAAATCCCTAAGTCTTTGTCAAGGATTCAAGGTCATGCAAGTCAGTACCATGGAGCAACTCTTCCTATGCCTGTTACGGTCCTTTGCTGGTCTTACTTTGGTCTGTGAGTTCTAGATCAGGTTTTGCAAAGGCAACCACCCATCTAAGCCTGCCACTGTTCAAACTGAGCTTATGGAAGACTCAGTTCCTCCAGTTCTACCAAATTAACTTATGTAAGAATGGCTACAAAGAAAGGGTCTGGGGGCAGCTCCCTGAGTTTCTGGCAGAATCTCATCCCTTTTTTGAATTCAGATTCATTACCTGATTGCAGCACACCACTCTTCAGAACTGGCTGTCCTAATTCCTATACTTTTCACAGTTTCTTTACAGTTCAGGAGCACGTTTTGAAGTACTGCTTAAAGATTTCACAGACACTCCTAACAAAAGAACACAAAACTGTGAAATTGTACCGGAGAAAAATAATCAGGTTTTCCTCTGCATCCCTATGAGTAAACAAGCTTTTCTTCCCTCTAAAGAGTCCTAGCTACAGGTTTATGTATCACTGTCATGATCTGTATTTATACAGTATGCCTTATCTTTGTTTCTCACTATGTCTTGTCTCTTCTCACTCTTTTTTCTAGCCATGCCTTCACAATCTCCATTTGTTTCTTTCACTAGTTCAGTTTCTTGCTTTCTCTTTCATCTCCGTTTCACCATCTCTTCCCACCTGTAGAAATCTACATGCCACCTATTTTCTTTAAGCAGGAAAATGTTGCATGTGTTAATCCTTTTTACCTTTTTGTCATCTGTCTGATGGCACAGGTGCTTCTATTTCCCTCTTCCTTGGCGAGAAGCATGTCTCTGTGCACACTTTGTACAGTAGTTGGCAAGGAATGAGGCTTACACATTTTTGAAAAAGAAGTATCTAGGCTGAACAGTTTCATGTGTGGGTACACTAAAGCTATTAACTGTATGCGCATAAGGGCCCACTTATGAATAGAAGTGGTTTTTTACACTATTACTTACATACTGCCATGCCTAGGATGCATGAACAACCTCTTGTCTGCACTCAGGTACATGTTGGAAATAAATAGAACTTAAATGAATTTCTTTTTCACTCCAGTTGCTAAAATAGTTTGGTAAAAGACACCAAGAAATTGCATGAATACATGGTTTAAAAAATGGCTAAAAATACAAGGGCAATAGAGAAACAAACATTCTTTTTTAATATGTGATGAATACTGAAGCAATTATATTTTTGCTATTTGCTAACAGTGCCTAATAAATCTCAGCAGGAGGTATAGGATACAGGCTGACAGACTTCACCATGTTCTTAGACTGAATGAACTCTCAGTTACTGACAGATGAGGAGGAAACTGAAACAAAGACAAAGTCTTGGCTGATAGAAAAGTCTTTGTTTCTTAATTGTTACACATGATACAAAAGGTTTTGAGATAGTACATATGGAAGCCCACAATGCCACTTTTAAAGGCCACATTCTGACTACAACTGCAGTTTAAGCGAAAAGTATGATATGAGAACATTCAGCTGTCTTTCCTCTCCAAAATTTGTTATTCAATGGGTTCAGGGATCAAAGCGTGGCAAAGTCTATACAGAATAATGCTCAAAGAATGGAAGGTCAAAGGATCCAAATTAGAGGCAGTCCATGACAAAAGAAGAAAGCTTAAAATAATCATAAAGGGAGCCTCACATCTACTGAGATATGCATCAAGGAGACACCCATCATAGCTTTCAAAGCCAATATTATTTCCTGCAAATCCCAGCTCCCAACTCCATTATTCAGCAGCACAGTTACAATATCTTTTCATCTCCTTTATAGAACTGCTGATTTTAATATAGCATACACAAGGAATCACAATGAGAAATTGTGAAAAGTAGGAAAGTAACACTTGCAGATAATGGATAGTTACCTCACTAGGCCAATCACCCAGTGAAATATAAACTGAATATTTGTACCTATATTTGGTATTTGTCAAATGTCTGTTTCTTCAGTCTCTGATTACATTTTCCTCCTGTGTAAACCACCTTCAGGTTCAATGACATAACAACAGAATTAAAACCACAGAAGTAATAAAAATACAGGTAAACAAATAAGTAAAACCAGAAAGCTTTAAAGGTTCTTATTCATTTGCTATTTGAGGTCTCTTTGATCAAAAGAGCTTCTTATGTTTTGAAGAGATCTGAACTGAACTAAAATTAGTAATATCATGACTGTACTTAGCAGTAAGAATCATCAGTGTGACAGAAGGAATTCCCTTGACTTCCTAAGGCAATTATAGGGATCACTGTCTGAGAAATGTCAAGCTTAGAGGGTTCAGCACAAACTGAGCTGAACTCTGGCTTCTGAGTTATTTCCTCTGGAAATGGATACTGTTTTTCAACAAATTTGTCTCAGTTATTTTTGCTGTGTTATTATAGAAAGCCCCACACAAACTTCCATGAGAACTTCTGCCAAGAAAGAGTGGTTTGAGCGTGATATGAACTTGTATAAGGTACTACTAGACTAGAATGAAAGTATTTTCTGAGCAGAGAAGAGTTATGCTATGACATGTGTTGGTACATGACCATCCTGGAAATATTTAAGAGGAACCATGAAACTACTTTTACAAGGTATTTCCTCACTGGGCATAGTAAAGCTGACCATCACCTTTATCAATTTCCCCTGACCCTTTTCCCCTCAATACTATGCCTAAGTATCACAAATACATTGAATAATTAGAGTTTCTCCTTTGTACTTTATCCTACTGTAGTGGATAAGCACTATTTATGCTAAAGAAGGAAAGACAAAAGCAAGAAAATGGGCAATCTCTAACTATTTGTCATAAATCTCAAGCCTTTTAAATTATTAAAAAGGGGTCTGGATTCTATGGACAGTTAATTTATCAAGTACAGATATGTTGTCATATGCTGTAGCTAGATCATGAAAAATGGACTTGAAATATATCTACTGTTAGAGAAAAAACATATTCCAAGAACTCTGGAAAATGAAATTTCTTCATCATGGTAAACTGCTTGATAAATCTTTGAACTAATCCATAGAAGCTTATTATGTAGAAAGGGGTTGCAGTGCTCTTCTACCAGCACAGAATGTTGGGGGGCAAAAAAAAAAAGCGGGGGGGGAAGAAGGAATGTAACCTATTTATTTCAGACCATCTTACCTGGCCAATAGAAGCTCACTGAATTCCTGAAACAATATTGCATCTGTGAGCATCAGTGGAAATATGCATCTCACCAACAAATACTGTTCTTATCAGCAAGGGGTCTGTGCTGGTTTTGGCTGGGATAGATTTAATTTTCTTCACAGTAGCTAGTAAGAGGCTATGTTTTGGATTTGTGCTGAAAACAGCTTTGATAACACAGGGATGTTTTCGTTATTGCTGAGCAGTGCTCACACAGAGCCGAGGCCTTTTCTGCTTCTCCCCCCACCCCACCAGCGAGCAGGCTGGGGGGGCACAAGGAGCTGGGAGGGGACACAGCTGGGACAGCGGACCCCGACTGACCCAAGGGATGGTCCAGAGCATATGGCGTCATGCTCAGCATATAAAGCTGGGGGAAGAAGAAGGAAGGGAGGGATGTTTGGAGTGATGGCATTTGTCTTCCCAAGTAACCGTTAGGGGTGACGGAGCCCTGCTTTCCTGGAGATGGCTGAACACCTGCCTGCCCAAGGGAAGCGGTGAATGAATTCCTTGTTTCGGTTTGCTTGTGCGAGCAGCTTTTGCTTTACCTATTAAACTGTCTTTATCTCATCCCATGAGTTTTCTCGCTTTTACCCTTCTGATTTTCTCCCCCATCCCACTGTGAGGGAGGTGAAGTGAGTGGCTGCATTGTGCGTAGTTGCTGGCTGGGGTTAAACCATGACCGGGTCATACAAGAACAGGATCTGTTACGCCTTCAGTTCTTACCTAGTTCTAAGAATTTAGCCTTTTGGCGCTGGTCCTAGAATTTTGCAAAGGGAGCCTTACAGCCTGACTGTGTCAAAATCTGGGCATTCCATTGCCTAATTTTTGCTAATCGGCATGAATGAACTTTGTGGAATCTGTACAACCAATAGATACTTTACAAAAGAGGCAGATATCCATTTCAAAAGAATCCAGTATTTTTTGTTTACCTTCCTCTTCACCTTTTCCTGAACCTCCAAGGTTATCGCCTCTTCCTTTACATACAATTTAAGGTACTTTATACTTAAAAACGGAAAGCCAAACTTCACAAGAAAACTATGCTTGCAGTATTGCTTTCCTCTCTGCCTAGAAATATCTATACTTGTAAGCCTTCTAAGGCAATTAGCATTTTGACATGGGAGGTCTTCATTTCATATGTCAGCCAGTTTCTGTGTTCTCTGGCTTCACTGCCGTGTGATCCTCAGCCATGCTTTTTATCTCCAGGATTTCCACTTCCTTCATGTATCAAACTGTTCTTGATTGCATATAACAGAGCTAGTAAATCTATTCCTTGCCACATGTCACAGTGTCACATGTCCTGTGTCCTCTGGCTGCCACTCACTTACTTTGATTACTCATGAAAAACACTGCCGAATGTTGATGTCCCTGCTGTCCATGTGACTTCCATATTATCACCTCTTCTAGGAAGGGGATGAAATTCAGGCCCACTGAGCAATGGTACAGAGCCAGCAGAGAAATGAGGTCATGTCTTACACATATTGATGATACAAACACTTCTGACATTGGCTACAATAGAAACATCTCTCGTGTAATGTTCTTTTAGATAATTTGTTAGCTGGGAACACGTATCAGTATTCATTATTGCTTTCCATATCCTGCACTCACTGAGCACTCAGCATGAGAAAGATTAAATAGCTCTGCTAAATATACTGTCTCGATGCTAATGACCTGTTCAGCTACTTTTCAATCACATCTCAAGCTATTCAATGCTTTTTCTACAACTTCTTCCATGCTTTCTTCATCAAATTTCTCTGCAAATGTGCAAAAACCATGCTAAGTCCAAACCTACAGCATGTGCGCTCAAAATATATGCGGATGTTTTCTTCAGCGAGTGATGCATCATATGAAGACAGAACAATGAAAAAGGAATGAAAATGAAATAAGAGGTTGATCTTATTTGCTCAAAAATATCCATAAATTATTATTTTTCACCCAGATTCTACAGTCTTCATCACACACAACTCCAACTGAAGTTACTGGGAAGTTTCTCAATTTTGATCTTTAGAATGTGGACCACAGCTAGTAAGTGCTAAGTACACACAGTTCACTGTATTTGTAAAGTATTATCTACAAACCTAAGCAATGATAAACATTCCTGGGTCTGAAATCTATGAATTAAATAATCACCTTCAATATCGCATCCTATAGCATGAATGCCTATGCATATCTGAAGCTGAACAAACTGCTGCTTTATGATGTTCACAGAAATGGATGGCAGAAGGTTAAATTTATAGCTAAGAGAACAGCCTTATGTATGCTGGAGCATTTGTATGCTAGATTTTGTTGTTAATATTTTTGCAAAAAAGCTGAAGAAGTTGAAAACCCAGGGGTTGGAGAATACAAACAGTGGTAAAAAAAGCTATCATCTGGAACCTTTTATGTAACCAATCCCCAAGAAAGCAAAGTCATTCCACGCAGTATATATTATGATACAGTGATACAAGAAACAAAATCTTAAATTATAGTCTTTCATTCTGGAAGCTACAGAATAAATTCAGGTAAACTTCTTGGTGATGAAGTACAATGTATCTGAAGAACTGAGAATTATTTCTTTCTTAAAAATTGTAATAAAAACATGATTGGAAAGATCTTTTCATAAAAGGTTGCCATAATCTGTTGTCTAAAATTAAATTCCAAATAGTGAAACAATCTCTAATCATAAAGACTATAAGCATATTTAAACACACTCAGAAGAAGGTCAGATATCTTATTTTTCCTACATATGTTTTATTTGTTTGTTTTAACATTAGCATATATAAAATACTTCTACAGATAAAGCTTATGCCGTAAATAGACACAGAAAGCGGACACAGGTGCCAAGTCAATCTCCTGGAAAACAAAGTACGTAGGAAATATTTGTGGCGTTATTAGTCATATAGGTTTTTCTGGGTAAAAGCAGACATGTTTAGTCATCTAATAAGTATTGTTTTGTAGGGCTTCGTTATCATTTTTCTTAAATGTCTTGAATTCTTGATATAAAACAGGCTCAAAAAATTACTAATTTTGAATATTTAAACCCTTGTTTTCTTCCAAAATGTTTATTTTCTGTGAGAATTCTTACAGACTTTTTATTAAAAGGAGACTTTTGTCCTAATAATAAAAAGTTATAAGCAACTCTGCAAGTTACTTATATAGGAGAAAGTCCTTGTTACATCTATAATACCCTTGCTTATAGAGGCCCCTGTGTATAAGAGCTCTCCCAGATGCACAACAGCTTGTCAGCCTTTCTGCAGCCACTACTGCCAATTTGATTCACAGTATCCCTCCTGCATGGGTTATCTTAAAATAGCACAGTATAAATGAAATCTTGCAATTATCACAAACACCAAGGTGTTTGGTATTGTAAGATGGCCTACAGGAGAGCTGCTAATTTGGCCTGGAGAACTTGTGTACCTCATTGGTATTTTCTGAGGGCAACTGGCCACAGCGTCTGTACATACTGTTGCAGCAACACACAGCTCATGTGACTTACTAAATCTATATGAAAAATGTAGGGGTAGCTGGTCCTGCTGCTCTCCTTCTTAAACTAAATGATAAACAGCACAGGAAAAATAGAGGTTGAAGGGAGAAGCTGAAGGGAAAGAGAGGCATCAATATAAAGCCTTGTCGGCAGACAGCCGTACTACCTTCACCTTGCCAAATTGCCACAGCCAGCCATAAGGGCCTTCCCTCTCTTCTCGTCCTCCCATTCCTGCAGTGAGTCGCTCCTGCAGATGTTAACTTGGTTATTCTGTTAGTTGATGAAAGACACTGTATATTCTCTTACTCTATTTTCTCTTTACCATTACATAGTGTACAAAATGACTTCTTATTGCTTTTCCAGATTTGTAAACATTATTCTCACACCTTTTAAAGTAGTCGCTTATTACTGTAATTATGAACATGTTGTGCTTGCACCATCCTGAAAAGTGGTATGTGTTACAGAGAAAAAAACTAGCTGTTGTTTTGTAGTGACAGAAAAATAAAATTCTTCATTTAAACTTGGTTTGGTTTAGTGGGGTGTTAATGCACTTAAGCTGACATTATTAACAGTATATCTTTACTTAAAAGGCTACAGGAAGGAAGATCATGTCAGGTTGCAGAAACATTGTATTTGTGCAGAAGCTGATTATTTAAGCCAGAAATTAATGAAATGTGAAACTAATGATGCTATATATTCTCTTCGGCCTCTACAAATGACTGAATATTTCAGAGAAATCAAAGTATTAGTCACACTGAATATACAGAAAAATACACTACTTTTCCAGTCACAACAGATCCTATGGTAAAAAAGAGTTGAAATCTCCCATGTACAGCAAAGAAAACATGAGCAGGAGATAGCCAGCATTTGCCTCAGGCATCCTTCCTATAGATTTCTGTATCCATGTGCAGGCTGAGGGTCATAACCTAGACTTGAGTACTGGGAAGAGTAGAGGTTAGAAACTCATCGATCACGTACTATCTGATAGTACTTTTCTTTCTAGATTTGCTTTGCAGTTGAGTTGCACCTTTGAAGAGATCCATGTGCTTTGACATCACAGCAACTGAAAACTAGAGACAGTTAAAATATTCTGCATCTCCTTGAGTTGCTTGTAGTCTAACTGTTCCATAGCCTATAGGAACCTTGCACTAACAGATGAAGAGTCTAAATGAGCTAATAACGTCTAGGCCTTTATTAAACAAAGCCAAGTGAGAAAGAAAAAAATCTGACTTTCTGTCACCTACATGCTTCTTTCCAATTCTAATACCTGCTTTAATGCTTTTCTACCTGTTCTCTCTACTGAGATTTCTATTCTTTGTTTAGTTTTCCTTTTGCACATTTTATTATCTGATGTACTAGATGCTCTCCTAAGTGATGCATTCCAACCACAGTCACTGAATGTGACAGCTGTGCTGCATCTAATCATGAAATGCTGTGCTTAGACACTTGACAGTGTTTGAAAATTTTACTCTTGCTCTAAAAACAATGTGAGGAGTTTAGTGTAGGTGAATGTAACTAGACTGATAATTAGGAATACTATTTTTTTGTATTATGAAACAATTTTGTTTGGGTTTTTTTTTGCAATTTGACTATTATAAGTTTCTCCATGGGGTTTCAGACAAAATATAAAGCTCATTTTTTAACGACTGTAAACTCTGTAAAAGTCTGTTTTTCTGAAGGATAAGATAAATCCTAGTTCAAGGAACTGTACTTTAAGGAGAAAGGTGGCACTGAATTGAGGCTTACTGTGAAGCATCTTCAAGCATCCTGGAAAACTGAATTTGATTTTGCAGAGTTCTGTTACTTTTAAGATTATCTGAGAGGATTATTTGTATTTCTAGCAAAGCTCTAGGAAGCATATAATACATGTAGAGTGGAGTTAACTTGAGATCCCGTTAATCGTGTACTTAGCAGCTGTGTTTTTAGGACAGCACATACTTGTGTGATTTTTGGCCTATCATTTGTGATTTGTTTGAGGATTCCCGAGAATAAAAAAGCTATATATAAATTTAAGATAATAGTATCAGCTGAAGCTCTGTCAGATTCAATAGGCAGAATTAGATAAACTGAGCTGCTGTGTACCACTTCGTGGTTTTAATCTTGGAAAATAATAGATTGCAAAAAATAAAAAGAACCTGTCTCCAATTTTCTGGTTGCCCTGTCCTAGGTGCTCATTCAGCAACATTTTTTCAAGATATCTTGTTTAGATGAGAAAAGAAATAAAATTAAATTAAATTTACACATTTTACAGAATATACTGCTTTCTAGGTTGAAGAAAATGAACTCAAATTGCTTTCTGGATACACAGTTACCACTAACAATACTGGAATTCTGGTATTTAACAAACCAAGAACAACTCCAGAACTACATCTGTGTAATGAAATCTTCAAATGTTATACCTATACTTGCACAAACTATATCAGTGAGAATTATATCAGCAATTAAAGCTCATAATTATCTCACCAAGTAAAGAATGGAGGTGGGTGTACTTACTATGTCAGCACAATAGCCACAGCATCATTTAGGACACTCTCTCCAAACAAGAGTGTGTACAAATCTGTATCCACATGCAGCTCATGGAAAATAGCAAGGACTGTCACTGTATGGAGACAAAGCAATGTGAGTTTGTTATTTTCATATTCCTCTGGCAGTTCAATAAGTAAAGCAGTGTTAGAATATGGGTTTTGAGAGGTCTTGTCCTATATATTACCTAAGTGGATAACAAAAAGTTAAAAGGGATCAACTGCAGTATATAAGATCCTTAAATCTAGCAAGTCTCTGAGTTTTGGTGCTTCAGTTGAGTTAGGAAGAAACTTTCCCTCTCATACAGAGAATCATGCATAAATGAAAAATGTCACAGCATATTTTACTGTGCATAAAGGACTGTGATGTTGTGACCAAGGAGAAATAAGGGTGCTGAAAAGACTTGGGTTTTGCTATGGACTTTGTGTGTGATGAGAGTAGCAGTTTACCTATTTCAAGAAGGATATAATAATGCTTATCCATCTGTTATGCATGTTCACTGAGGAACATGCATAATAACCTTATACTCTGCACGATCAAGTCACCCCCTGTCATGTCAAGTGTAGCATATCTGTATTCATGAAGGTCTCTCATCCAGATCAGGATATCTGATACTTGTAACCCATTTTAAGGTTCCTTCAGCATATCATTAACTTAAGTCTCTTCCTTCTCCCTGAGTTATATGCTGTATTGGATTTTTAGCTTGCCAGTGTAATGGAAAAAAATAGAGTATGTTGAATTTAAATTGAAGTTGGCAAATCCTTTAGACACACATCCTCAAGGACACTTGGCTCATATTCAGGAGGTTAAGCCCTATAGACATTAAAGGACACTTCAGTTGTTTTATGCCTCAGTTTCCTTACCAGTAAGCAGGGGATCACAATCCTTCCCAAGGTCTACCTAGCACTTAATGATCTCCAAATTAAGAAGGCTACCTATGATCTGTGTTGATATTATTATTCTCTCTTTATATGGACAAAGCAGAGCTTTCTCTTTTCAAACAGAATTTAATGTAAAGGCCCACAATTATTTGTATAGTTAAAAATTACACAGTAACTCACTGCTTCACTGGTGCTCATTCTAGTACATAATTGTGCAATTGACTCAATCCTCATAGCCCAGGAATCCCAAAGATTAGTAGTGCCTCTGGGATGCCATGTTAACATCTGACGTTTCAGAAATGAAAATTATATACTTTTACATTGAGATGACTGCTGATAATTCACACAAAAACATGAACAGGTGATCATGCTTTGTCTTAATAACATTTCTTGGAACTTCAAAATAATTACTGATAAGATTTTCTAAATGGCACTTAAATATCTGTGTAATCTTAAAATCAGTTTACAAATCCAAAATAGATTCTCAGTTCTCCTGTGAGATTTTATGTCAAAGTAATCTCTGTTGATGTGTTATCATTGAAGAATTTTGGAAGTGTTATTCTACAGAAGGCAATTTAGGAGATCTGTGTAGCGGAACATTTGCTGATATAGCTATATTTAAATTAGCTACTTATATTTAACCATCCTGGTAACCTCACCCATCTACTCCCAGTGCAGTTATAGTTTAAACTAGGAAAAGAGTTCTTTCCCCAGAACAGCTCAAAGGTGGAAGAAGAAGTTTTATTGGCAACAGATATTTTCTTGGTTCACCAACATCCATATTCAAGTTTTTGCTCGATTACCAATGCTGCCTTAATATGCTAAATGTGGACCCAATTTAGTCTCCCATTCTTTGATGTTATTGGCATAACAGCAGACTTGTTTTCTAAAACTATTTGCCACTTCCAGCTTTTGCTTATTAGCTAATTAGTTTGGGCTCACATTAATAGTCCCTCCGATAATGACAGAAGGAAAAGAAAATAGTAATCAAAGTCCAACGCTGGTATGCAAGTGTAGCAGGCCAAGCCAATTAGACGGATGCCTACACATTCCTTCCTCTTGCCTCCTAAGAAAACAGCTTTCTCTTCTTGCTTTCTCTCCTGACTCTACCCAAAAAATCTGACTTAAAATCTTTTCAAATGAAAGCAAAATAATAAAGCAAGCACAGTAATGCATCAATTGGCTCTTCTGGGAGAGACTCCCCAGTTCACCCAGTTCTCAGAAAGTATCTTCCCTTTCAAATGTTTCTCCCATTCCCAAAGGAGGTTATTGGGTCTTCTTTACAGCATTGCCTGTCCCTGATTGAAGAATTCAGGTCTCTGCTCTGTCCATATGTTTGTCTGGCCATATGTTGTCACAGCAAGCTTCAGCCATACCACTGCTAACAGATATTTACCTGGTTTGTTTTTAAAGAACTGAAGTGATGCTGGTTCCACAAATCCCAAGGGAGACTAACCTGCTCTTTCCTATTCATATAATTTATAAATGCAGTTATTCCTGAATGTCTAACCTAAATCTTCCCTTCTGCTCTTCAAGTCTGTAATTTCCACTCCTATCCTAATGAGACATGAATAATTTGTCACGTTTATTCCTTTTTTCATTCCAGCAACATTTTGCCTATTCAGAGACTCATTTCAGACATCTCGTCCCTAAACTGACTCACTTCTTTCAATCTCCTCCTTTCAGTAATGTTTTCTAGCCCTCTAATCACTTCTAATCAGTCCATATCTTTTTTGAAATACAGTGCCTAAAATCAGATCCAAGTGCTGCAGTTCACACTAGCTGTCAAGAAATAGAGCGAAAAGATGCTGTAGAACACGTTAATAAGTCCTGTTTTCCTTTTTTTGCTATGTATTAGTACTGATGACTCATTTTCATGTTGTAAACTTGAAAACATTTTCAGTGGTGAATGCTCACTTCTTATCTTCTATCTATGAAGTTGATTATTTCAAAGTGTAGCATTTATCCTTATTGATTTTAAATCACTGCAAGAATCATACCGACTTCTAATTGTGTTCTTCAAAGTGTTTTCAATCTCCTCGCAGCATAGTATTATACATTAAACAAGCATCCTCTATTGTATTAGCCAACTCATTAATGAAAACATTAAATAGTATCTGTATAAGAACAGAGACCTGCATAATATTTAGCACATCCAGCCCATTTAAGAGTTCAATAAAACATTTTCACCTCATTTTGCCAACCACCATGTGCTGGTTTGGCTGGGGTAGAGTTAATTTTCTTCACAGTAGCTAGTATGGGGCTATGTTTTGGATTTGTGCTGAAAACAGCTTTGATAACACAGGGATGTTTTCGTTATTGCTGAGCAGTGCTCACACAGAGCCGAGGCCTTTTCTGCTTCTCCCCCCACCCCACCAGCGAGCAGGCTGGGGGGGCACAAGGAGTTGGGAGGGGACACAGCCCGGACAGTGGACCCCGACTGACCCAAGGGGTGGTCCAGAGCATACAGCATATACAGCTGGGGGAAGAAGGACGAAGGGAGGGATGTTCAGAGTTACAGCATTTGTATTCCCAAGTAACTGTTAGGGGTGATGGAGCCCTGCTTTCCTGGAGATGGCTGAACACCTGCCTGCCCATGGGAAGCGGTGAATGAATTCCTTGTTTCGGTTTCCTTGTGTGCGCAGCTTTTGCTTTACCTATTAAACTGTCTTTATCTCATCCCATGAGTTTTCTTGCTTTTACCCTTCTGATTTTCTCCCCCATCCCACTGTGAAGGAGTTGAGTGAGTGGCTGTGTTGTGCTTAGTTGCTGGCTGGGGGTAAACCACGACACACCATCTAGTAATTTCCTCAAGATCACATTTGCCTTCATTAATTATGAGAATCTATGGATATAGTTCAGAAGGGGCCTATTAAAAGGGATGTGATACTGTTCTATGGAAGAAAGTTAATTTAAATTACTCTCTGGATAGAATAATACTCTAGGAATAATCATTGTCCAAAGTAGTCACATCATGTTTTGTCTGATGGATGACTTTAAAACTTAAGGAAATTAATTTAAAAATTCAGTATTTGCTATCATATACCATAGTAACATGTCTAATATTTGAGAACTTTCATATCTAAGTAAAGATTATAGATACTATAGTGCAGTAAGTATGGCCTCTCTGGCTTTCTGAAGGCGCTTTTGAGGAACAGTAAGTAGGGCTTGGTTTTTGTGTGGTAACTACTCAAAGGCTTGTATAAT
This sequence comes from Haliaeetus leucocephalus, assembly GCF_000737465.1. NCBI lineage: Eukaryota > Metazoa > Chordata > Aves > Accipitriformes > Accipitridae > Haliaeetus > Haliaeetus leucocephalus. The sequence continues at coordinate 9,970,388 of NW_010972676.1, forward strand.
TCATTAGATACAGTATGTGTTATGAAAATACCAAACTACTTTTCATTAAAGTACACAGCATCTCTTCATCTCTTATTTCAAACTAAGCATACGAGGACACAGACAGAGATAGGTAAAGAACTAGAAGGACAGGTAATTGGGGGACAACAAACAAACATCTTTTGTGGTAGTAGAAAACTGACACAAATAGAAATAACATGTATCACAGCTCCTGACTCAGAAAAGGTTGTGACCTTCGTTAAAAAATACAGTAATGGGAAGCATGAAATAGTGAAACATCTAAGATTTTTGCAGTAATTGTGCCAACAGAAATCTGATTCACTTCTTTGTTGACTTCATGGACTGAGGTAACATCTTTTAAATGCTAAGCTTAGCATGATTTTGGTTGTACCCAAGTCAGAACAAGTGTCTGTGGAGCTGTTTTGTGAAGGGTATCTTTTGACATACATAGGAACAAATTCGCTTGTTATTAATTCCCATAAAAAGCATGTATAACTGAAATATAGCAAACTACAACAATTCTTAAGCTAGCTGTATCCAATACTTCTTTGCTGTTATGTTTGGAAAGAATAAGGAAGGTCAGAAAATAAATGAGACCATCATATAAAGTACTGGTATTATTGTACCTCAGTCTTCTGACTAGAACTATCAATATCTTTCACAGCTCATGGGCCCAATTCTTTTAGGAGGGCAGTATCAAATGGGAAGAAAATGAGATGAGAGAAATCTCACTTATATTTCCTATAAATTTTTCTCTAAAAATAACAATTCCAATTTTAATTACTGTCTCCTTTCCCTACTAAGCAGTCACGCCACTCACAGATTAGTTCAGTGGTGAATAAGAAGAAAGCCTAAAAATATTTTAATTAAAAAAAATTTATAAACATTCTTATATAACCAGTGTATAAAATGTATTAGCTTGCTGAATTTATAAATTATGCTTCTTAATGCAAAATCCTTTGATTTTATGAGAAACAGAAACTGCTCTTTCTCATAAATATCCAATTTTATCAATAACAAAAGCAGTGCAACTCACATCTCCAGTTCCGCTGTAACCATAGTAACTTCAAATAGACAAGAGCCTTGTAACTATTAATATGACCAAAGGTAAGGGAGTTCATATAGCTCAGGAATAGCTGTGCTTCAGCAAACCTTGTGAAGGTAAATCTGTTTTCTATGCTTGAAATGTCAAAAGTTAAAAAAAAAAGAAGTGCTAAAGATACATGAAATGTCTTTGGATTGGAAGGTCATTGCACAGAATGTGTTAATAACAACAGCTAAGATAAACTGCCAAAGTTGTACTTTTCAGTTATTTTTTGATGGCGAAGGCAGAGGTCAAATCTTTTCATTCATGTGCCAGTTTTGTTCTGTCATTCACCTTATTCCATTACAACCACTGGTACCCTGAAGCAGCCTATTGCTGGGGCTTATTGCTGTGTCTGCCTTTCAACCACAGAGGCCAGTTGTTGTCAGAATAACCTTATCCACACTCACATGTGAGGCAGTTTCATTTTGAAGGTCTCTGATGCTCAGAGACCAAGAGCTGGGGGCTCCACTCGCCACACCAGCAACTTTTCCACAGTCTCTTTGCTGCTCTTGATGAGTGATGCATGTACCAGAACATAGGGAGGAACTGCTCTATCCCCTTTGAAAGGATCACACCAAAAAAATTCCAGAGTCAGGTAATATTAGAAATCAAAAAACAATACTAACACAAGGGAAACCCTTTCAACATTTACAGAGATGAAATAACAAGAAAAAAATATAAACACTGGTCTGTAATTTTAAATCAAAGACTAATGAAGGGAGAATTTGGGAATTTTAAAATTCTATAGCTTAGAAATTAAACCTCTCACCTGAAGTCTTGAAATGAGAAGCTTTTTCTGCTGAAATGATAAATTATTGGTAGGAGATATTTCCTGTAAAATGAATGATTCACTTGAAAGTAACCTTGCTTCGTCCCTGAAGTTTCTACCTTTTCTTTCTAGAGACCTGAGAGTTTTTTGAAGCATCCTTATGTATCACAGATGCTTAGGGATCACAGTCTATAATGCAACAGTCCCAAGCATATCCAGTCATAAATTCATTTCTTAATCTTAGTTCAAGTGCTAGTTTTCTATATAAGTGAACCTATAGCATATAAAAGCAGTTTTTCTGAACTAATTTTATGTGAAAATCTCTGTGTTAAAGATCTTCAAATACCCTTCAAAAATAAAAGCTACAGAGTGCTATGACATTATTTCCTTCTTCCTAACAATATCAGCAACTTTTAGCTGGCATACATTTGTTTACTGCCCTGGTAAAAGTCTTCATTTAACATGTAAACATCTACCAGTCATCTTTACGACTACAAATAAGGAACTCAATCAAAACAACTTCTGTCAAGTCAACAGATCAGTTTTTAACATCTTTTGAGACTTAATTGCTTTCCACAGCCAAGGGAAATTAAATCTCTTTTTTAAATGAGCTTATAATCCTACACAGTGAAGAATTAAATGAAAAATCAGGTAGCAAATCTGACAGGAATTTATTATTTAATCTTAGGACAGTAATTTATTATTCTATCCTTTTCTATAACACTAACAACATTTTACCAGAGATTTCTTTTTTTTAAAAAGCTAGATATTACATATAAAATCATTAGACTGATTATTTTATGCTATAGTATGTATCAGTCCTCCAGGGGAACATGTTTTAACTGATTTTGGAATTCCAATGAGCTCTTTACATGGCTTGAGATTATAATTCACTAGCAAATCCTACAACACAATGAAATATTTTCATCAATGTCTACCATTTAATTAAGCAAAAATTTCATTCAAAATTATCTAAGTCTTTGAGGGACTGAATTTTACAGATAAGATTAGTAAAAACATGAAACAGCTTAGAATACTGTGAATAGATGGGAGAGGGAACAAGACAACATTAAAAAATCTCTTGGAGATGCACAGACACTCTATATAAGCAGAAGAGTAACTACAAACAGTATTAATCAATGATAGTTTCTGACACTGAAAGCAGTTTTCTTAACTGCAGTGTTAGCTTTTTAAGCCTATTTAAAAATCTGGGAAAAGTAATCCTTGTCACTTCTTATTCCTTCCAGGGCAGGAGGAGCTTCTCTTTTTTTTCTCATGATTGTTCCAGATTAATCAGTGGTGATTTAATACTATTATAATCAAAATCAGTGCATTTGTCTTACATATTTCCCCTCATAAGTGAACACGTTCATTTGTGAAACTAAATAGTGTTGGACTGGAAAATGGGAAAAGAAACTAAGCCAACTGCAATATTCTTATTCATGGCACAATCAAGAAATGTACTTGGAAGCTGTAAGCAACCTTTTGTTCCATAAGCAATTTATTTTCATAGGTTTCCTCTCAGTTTCTGTTTTTCTCTCTTGCTCTGAGGATAGGCTCCAATCATGTCCTGAATCTTATTAAAGTAGTTGGGTGATTTTATAAGTGGTAGCATATTGGATGCTTGGATTAATTCAAGAACAACAATTTGATGCAGCTTTTACAGCAATCTTGCAACAACCAGTTTTGTAGAAATAAATGGTTAAAATATTTTTAAACCATCAGAATGACAAATCACAAGCTCTAAGTTGTTTGTTAAATATTGAGGGTTCGTTTAAAAAATGGAACAAATTTGTAGAACAGTGTTGCTTTTTGTCATTTCTTTTAATAGCCAGGAATTTGAAAGATTTATTCATAAGTTTCTCAGAGAAGCTTCTCAAGGCTAGTTAACACTAATGCAGCACGTCATGTGCATCACAAAATGCTTTCTGTTCTACTTCCTGTAACAGCTCAACTGAAAATTTTGCAAAAATCCAAGGTACCCTGGCAGACTTTGTACTTTGTCTCTTTGTAGATAACATATAAAAACATCCTTTTTTCACCTCCTCCTTCACTATTGTCCCACAGATGCAAAAAGCAATACTTTCCTTTTAATATCAGAGTACTCTTATTAACATTTTCAATGTAACAAACCCCAGGCAAATCTATGAAACCTAGGCTAACTTTGAGGTTAGCCCTGTTTCAATTAGGAGGTTGGACTAGAAGACCTCCAGATGTCCCTTCAAATCAAAATGATTCTGTAGTTCTGTGATTCCAAAATTCACTGAGTCTGTTTCCCACACTTGGCAATTTACTGTAACTTTAGGCTTTAAATCTCACATCTGTGAATTCAAGTCAACCTGTTGGTATCTATTTTTTTAGTGTTGTATTTATCATGAAACACTGCATTCAAATTGTAAACCAATACCTTAAATCCAATATTTATATGGCCAAATCCGAAAGCTACGTTCCCCATATAATTTATAAAATTCATGAGCTAAACATAGGTAAACCAGTTACTAAAACAAACACAAGGGATCTCTGGAGCCAATGTGACTTATGATTATCAGAATATCAGACCAGACATTTAACAGCTATGGGAATAAAAAATCAAGAACGGAGACTTTGAACATTTCTATGGCACATGCAGTTGTTATGTTCTTATTTACTCTTCTGACTTTTGAGAAAGTAATTTATTTTAAACGGTTACCTGGATCTGTGGCAGACATCAGCGATCCAAAAAATAAACAGTCGGTGAAGTGGAATTCCCATCCTTTCAACTGGCCAATGTGTACCATGGCCTTCACAAAACCATACATTATCAACCTGTCAGGGGAAAGATAAGACAGGTATTCAGACAGAGTAAGTAACACTCATGCTTAATTTACAGTACTAAGCAGGTTTTTATTCTCTTCAGCTTCTTTTAAACAAACATATCGTGTGAATACTGAACATAAACTGCTATCATATAAAAATTCTAATTCCTATTCAACTGTTCAAGTATTGTATTGAAATGTCACAGACAATTCCAAAGCAAAGACTTTTCTGAATAATTGTCATCTGCTGGTAGCAGAGGACAATGCTTTTAGCTGTTTATTTTTCAAAAGGAAAGATAATGCAAGCTTAAGAAGACATTATTAAGACTAACTTGTCTAATGTTGTAGAACATTTAAACAAAGGCAGTTCTACTATCAGGTCTGTGGCTTGCTCTAATATTTCTAAATTAATTGTTTTATTCTGTCAGCTTTTAAATGTTAGCTGTATTCAAAGTTCCAGATAAGGTCTCCAAGTGAGACAGATATTTAACAACTCAGAATGACAGTGAGGCAATAAAGTCACACTTTAAAATGCACTGCTAAATCCTCGCTAGTTTCAACAGGAAATGTTATTGGTTTATATAACTAGGTAATGCCATCTGAGATGTGTATTCTAACAAGAATCTTGAAATACCTTGAAAAAAGGAATTCACTTGTTAGAACTTCTAGTTGATTTTTAAATTTTTGTACATTTCCAATCTATTTAATAAAAAACTCCATTGCATTCAATACCTTTTCCATAATCACAACACATAAATTAATAACTGTGCTCTTCTAACTAGACTTTAAAAAAATCATTTAAACAGGGCTACATGCATTCACATACCTAGCCACGTTTTGCCCTCAGCTATACTCCTAAAATGTTTCTGAAGTCACATAAGTACAGAAGATCTGAGTGACAGATAAAAGGCTACTAAACAAACAGCCTGAGAGTTAATTACAAATTGTTTTCAGATACTTTACCACGCTGCAGATTTTCTGAAGTATAGTAACCTTATTACATTAAGAGGGAAGCAGTTAGGTCACCGCAGAATTCCCCAATGGTCCTAAGTATTTGTGTCTGTCTTTACATAAGCTGCCTAGCAAACAGTCAGCCACCAGTTGTTCTAAAACAATTTATGCAGCTGTGGGTCTCCTTGATTGATGAGCTCACTTTCTCTCCATTCCCAAAAAATAATGATTCAAGACCCTGCAGTGAAGTTAGTCTTTTTATCCTGAGCACAAATATGTCTGCTTTAAGGAATGAGTTCTTAAAAAACTGACTGTGGTGCTGCTATCCTGATTTGCAATTGTCTCAAAAGTCAACAGTAATGGAAGTGAACATACGCATGCCTTTTAGAAATAATTGCCCAACCTGCTTGCCGTTTTGACCAGAGATACTCTTCTGACTCAGTTAAAAATATTTTAAAATAATAAATAAAATTAAGTTTTGACTATCTGGCAAATTTAGTCATGATAATTCTTTAAATACCCAGTGTAGACATCATCCTGGTCTTTAGCTTTGTTTCTTATACATTACTAAATATTTTCAATATGTCTCTGCTTACTGTCTGTACAAAGTTGCAGATGAACTGGACAAAATTTGATTCAGGAGTCTTTCATGGACACAGGAGGTCTAAATTTGCCATAAATTTTAGTACAGTTGAAGACTGACAGAACTTGGTCTTAATTCACATATCATTCAATTTTTGCCTGCACTGAAAAGGGAAATAAAACTGAAGATCAGACTAAACAATGGTGCTGATTTAACCACTGAGGTCTTAACCCTCATCCAACAGAGAAAAGAGAACCACAAACTCAGAATATTATATTTTCTTTTTTTTTTTTTAAATTCATGAACTACTTAATACATTTTGGTAATGCTAAAATGGCAAAGGTCCAATTTTTCAAACATAAACCCAACTAAGTGCAGACATACATTTGGATTATGTGCAAAACTGCTGGCTTAACTAAACCACAAGAATCTGTACTTGTACCTCCTCCATCTAACACATATGAAAACATGCAGAGAAATAATTTCCTATTGCAAATTAACTTTTAAAATGCACTGGTTTATCTTTTCTTTAAAAGCTGTATATTTTTAATGAAGGTAATACATTGAAATGATCATTAATCATCATTTATCAGTGATTTCTTACTAGACACAGCCATACAAAATGCAAACCTCCCTTCACTTTAAATAACTTTAAATAACTTTAAAGTATCTTTAAATAACTTTAAAACAGAAAATTTTATTTCATTTTCAATTATAATTTGCTAGTAATCTCAGAATTTGATTTCTCATTATCTTCTCCAAACTACACAAAAAGTCCATCTAGAGGCTATTTTGAAAACTAGAAATCAAAGGGCAGTTCTGAACAGGAGTAAGTTCTCTGATGTTTGTAAAATTAACAGAACTATAGCAGTTTATACCAGCCAAGAGTTTGCTCTCAGGAAAATAATTTAATATATTCATTGTAATACAGGATATACTTTCACATCCACTAAAATAATTGGAATTTACCTTTACTGTATTTCTCTAGATATATCACAAGCTATGTTATGTGTTTAGTATTTTTTAAATTTACATTGTAAATAAAATTGCTTTTGTTATCCTGTATATGACATCAGATCCTGTTCTCAGTTTTACAGATCAGAACTAAGAGAAATTCCAATTCTAAATCACAGGAGTTAATCTGCATTTTAGACTGGTAAAACTGAGATCAGACTCCAACCCTGTGTATTCCAGCTTGTAACTTTTTATTATTAAAAAATTTCACTCTGACTTTATCATTGTCTTCAGTGACAGAGATTATTCAGGTCACACACTCTAATATATAGTCAAATTTAAAAAATAAAGCTATTTGTCTATGAGAAATGTTAATAACTCTTTTTAGAGTACTAGTTGATGATGTAGTGTGACTTTTCCACTACATATTGAAAAGCTGGATCTCAGCTGGATACCTGAGCTCTCGATATTAAACATCATCCAGTACTACACAACATAACTGTTCTTAATGGAAATCCAGTGAGGAAAGCATACCCCAATGACAGCAGGAGATTAATCCCAAGGAAATACCCTGCACTGATGCCTCTATTGCTATTACAAACTAGAATTGAAAAAAATAGTCTTATTGATTTTTAGGGCTGGTGTAATTTCATTTGATACATTTAGGTTATTTTTAGCAAGTTTACATCCACCAAGTTTCAGCAAATCTGATTGCTTTATTCGTCTTCAACAATCCACTTAATATATGTTAAAAAAAAATATTAAAATATCTGTTAAAAAGTTGTAAATAAGTCAAAGTGTCAGTGAGACTGAATTTCCTCCAGAATGTTCCTGTCCCACTAGAATGGAACCCAGTGCTCACTGTTGACATAGAGTAGGCTATTGACTCAAATCAAGTTAACAATATTAGGAGCTCTTAATCTGTTTAGTAGGATGATAGTTCCATCTTTCGGATCCCTGTCTGTGAAATCATCTTTTTTACTTTGCTTTTTTACTAATCTAGAATGCTAAATTTTATTTTTTTATTCTTTTAGAATATCAGAACTGAGATCTTCAAGGCTGCATAAAGAATATAGAAGCTAAGTTGCAAATCAATGTAAACCTAATTTCCAATGTGACTTTGAAAATCTTAACTTTAAAATACACCTGCAAAGTAATTTTTGTATATTTCATATACTTTTTAAAATCTTGGTTTTGATCTATATTTTAAGGTTTTTTGGAAAGTGGTTGCCCCTTATGGGACCTTTATCTCTGAGTTCTATGTGATACTTCTCTGATAACAAATGTTACAAAGTAACTGCTATTTTCTGTATATGTCTGGATTTTGCATTTATACCATGAACTGTGCACCATTTAGAATATTGTATTAGCCACTTGAGATAGTGTTCTTTTATTTTCCCAAAATGAATCAGCAAGTAGTATTCTATGGAACAAAAAGAATGAGGCACAGATCTATGAAAGGGTTTAGATAGGAGACTTCTACTTACGTTGGAAATCTGAATCCTCAGAGCTGCTGCCTTAGAGTCTTACTACACTTAATTTTCATCCATAAAGCCTCTTAACTCCCAACAGGTCTTTTTTGGAGGGCTTGTCCAGCACTATATAATGCACGTACTGCTTGTCTAAAGATTCTTTGGGATTCACAAACTAGTGAATGACCTGTCTTGCCAGTGAGGTCTGTTAGAGAGATGCTGAGACCTGGCCCTCACAAAATCCAAAGCTGAATGAAAAAGAGGTGGTTCCACTTTGCAGTCCCTTTTCATTCAACTCTAATAGAGCAAGACATGTGAGCCTCAGATTCAAACCCCTCCTTCACCTCGTTCACCTTCATTTTTCCTAGATACTATGAACATGCCAAAGAGAGACTCTAGGTTCCCAGTGCCTAGAAGCTGCTCCACCTTGCTTATCATTTGCCATTATTCATTAAACTAAAGAGCTGGAAAGTGCATGAATGTGAAAGTGTATGTGGTATCAGGTGATTTGGGTCCTCATCCTGGGTGATGGAAGCCTGAGCTTGAGCCTACACTTTGAAGTCTAATTCTTTTCCCCTCTGTCCCTCTAGCTTTGTATAGGTAACTTGAAGCTGTGGATCCTGCTAGGTGACAAAGCATCCTAAACCATGTCTTTTTTGGCATCTAGGAATATATGACTGTTCAGGGAGCTACATACAATCAATACAGAGCAGAGAGTTGATTTGGGGTTGCCCTGCCTCCTTATCAACTTCCTATTGTCATGAATAAATATGCAAATTCAGCAATTTATTTGTGCAATCAGAAACTAGATGATTAGAAACATTAGAAACAATATAGGAACATTTAGAAAGAAATGACAAGTAAATTGATCAGTAATAAACAGTCGCTGAAGACTTCTAAGTTGGACTTAGCAATGGTTCAGCACTGCAAATAATACTTGTGAATAACTGATTTGGTCATGGATTTGGAACATTAATACAATAGTACAACAGGAGAATGAAACTCAGATTAGCTTTGCGCAGGAGAGCTGACATTTTCTACACCCAAACATATTTTTTTTGAAAGTGTGGGGATGAGCCCATCAAGCTACAGCAGGTATTTTGCCACTTCAACAGGAAAAGAAAAAACTGGTAATGTAATGAAACACAGGAGAATTCAGAATTTTCCAGATTATGCAAATCTGGCACTTACTGCCTCATCTCTAAAAAATGCTACATACAATGCTGTCATTACACAGTAGAGGAGATACCACATAAATAGTTGACTTGCTGAAGTAAGAATCATCTGTGAAACTGAGCTTTAACTACATAAATTCCAGTATGAATTGGCAAGTACACCACATAAAATCTCAGTACAACAATGCAAAATAAACTTTAGGCTGACAAAAAAATTAAAGAAAATAACAGACACTGAAGAACAGAAACAAAATCTCTGCAAGGCTTTAATGATTCTGAGCATTGGGCTGTCCTTACATTTTTTAAGCTGGACTGGATTAAAGCTTGCCTGTGTGAAAAAAGGGGGAAGAATCTCCGTATGTAAAAGGACCAGGTTTTTTACTACCACAGTTCTGCTGCTACTAACCTTTTATTGCCATGCATTGAGGAAAGGAGTTTGGAAAGCACATTGGCTGTGTGGGTACTGCTGGAAGTTTCCAGTGAATTTATTTATAAAGCTGCTCTCTAGCTGCTTTGGGATTGGGACATTCTTGAACTAGCTGCTGTTTAAATGCAGAGGGGAAAAAAAGAGCCCTCTCCTAAGGACTTTACAGAGTAATTACTCCACAAGACACTATCTAAATGCTCAGGAAAAGCTTTAGATGCAGCTCAGCAGAAGCCTATTTTTTGCAAGAGTTTCCTTTAGCAACAGCTGGTTTTAAGAAGGGATCTAAAATGAGAGAGTGAAATTGCTTTAGGGGTTTGGGGGAAGCTCTTGTCAGAAAGTTCTAAACAGTAAAATTTCTATCCAGCATACTGCTAGTAGAAGAGAGATAATTTGTAGTTTTAAAGTAGAGGCAAGCTGGGTATGTCTGATGCAGAACAGAATGGGGAGGCTGGAGGAAAGATGCAAAGAAAGAAGCTGTCAAGGAACTGGGAGAACATTTTTAACAGAAGCATTGTGAATGGCCACAGATGGGATCAGACCACGTCCATGAAGGAAGAAGATACTGGAGTCATCAAGACAGGAAAGGTGAAAGCCTGGCAAGAGTTTTAGCCATATAGGTGGATGAGAAAGGCCATATAAGAAACATGTCAGTAAGCAGCATACCTGACATCTAAACATATAACAAAAGGCTGTACTATACCTAAATGCAGCTCGTTAAAAACCAACCCAAGTCACCAGCATTTCTGCGAATGCAAGATAAGATGGTGTCCAAAAGAACTGTTGAGAGGGACTATATATGCATGAACAGTGAACAAAGGGGAACAAGATGACAATGACAAGCAGGCTACCTTTGCATAAGGTAGCTTAGGTACATGTGAGATGAGACAATTCAAGTTCAAATAAATCCTACAAATCCCTCATGGTAAAAATATGCCTGAATGGTGCAGTCAGGTAAAAAAACTTGTGCTGAGCTTTGCTTCCTAAAAAATCCTGGCCAAATCTTCGGCTTGCAGAAACTGGCACCACAGCACCTATGCCTCTGCATTAGAGCAAACTGAAAAACTATGACAATAAATATATATTGGCAGGTTGCTTCATAGGATGCTCCTTCTTTGATAAGTAACTGAATCTTCACATCACATGCAAGGCAATGGGAAAACCTATCAGTTCTAAAAGAATCTACTCTTAATTTAAAGCTGTAGGGGACATAATTAGAATGTAACAGAAACTGCTAAGTGAAGATGTACAATACACATACCGTATCCTCAATACAGCTAGCCCCATCTGCCTGATGATTTTATCAGCAGTTGTATTTTCTTCAGTTTTGTTATCCATTGCAACATCACTGCTGAATCTTACTGCTAAGGGTCTTTATTGTGTTAAAGGTTTAAAAAACATAATTCCAGATTTAAACTGTTTGTGCAGTTATGCTATGTAGCATGAATGAGACTTGTAATGTAAACCTTTCTTGCCAAATATGTTTTCTAATCTGCAGAGAATTTTTCATCTCATGTTCTAACTCCCTAAAGAATCTTACTCTATCTAGACATGATTATCTTGTAGCCTGAAGCCAGTTTAACATAGCTACGGATTGTAATAGTGCAAGCAAAAGACGAAAAAAACCCGAGCTGTATTTCTTTCTTTTCACAAGGAATAGCAATATTAATAAGCCAACAATAGGAAAAGTAGATTATTTTATTCTTGCTTGTGTATGAAGTAACATAGTGATTGACTGATCAATATCACAACAGTAATAAAAAGTCACTAGTCAGAATTTAAAATGTGTGCTGAAAAACAAAAATAGTAGAGATGAACATGAAATACTCATTCCTTTATTCTGATCTTTCTATTTCTACCATGCCAATATATTCCTATAACTTTTTCTATACAGTGGAATGCTGCACATCAAATGTTTTGGCTACAGTGATTCATCATTTCAAACTGCTCTATGTACTATTATATTCTTCTTTTTGTCATCTTTTAAATCAGTTTTGTCACTAGAAAGGGTATTATCAGTTTTTTTCCTTCAATAAATCATTTGCTAATGAATCAAAGCAAGAGAAAAACTCAGTGAAGTGTCTCAGGTAACCATAAACTGATAATAAATTCACCTTTAGCTATTCTATATAAATCGCACAAGAATAAAACCCCTTTTGCTGTAGAAACAACCAGAAGAACAGAAAAGAAACTGGCTTTACAAATCCACTGCATACATAGTTACCTGAGGCACAATGACTGTTCAACAGCTGAATATAAGAAATATACGCATAGCTTTAGCATCTATAGATCTGAGAAACAGTTCAACTGAGCACAGCTGTGCTCCTGGCAGGAGATTAGGTGATGTAAGAAGTGCTTTTGCTTAGCATTTCCCAATGAGCAATGGAAAAGATGTACCACCAGAATTTTTTTAGTAGTCACAGATTATCTTCTGTTTGCTTCTTAAATCAGAAATTTTGATGGGAAGGCCTAATGAAGAGAAACACACTTTACACCTCAGAGGTATGACGTATGTGGGTATTAGCAAGAAAGGCTGCATTTCAGTAACCATGGTACTATAGGTAGCTGGTGCTGGTTTTAGCTGGGATTGAGTTAATTTTCTTCATAGTAGCTAGTGTGGGGCTATGTTTTGGATTTGTGCTGAAAACAGCTTTGATAACACAGGGATGTTTTCGTTATTGCTGAGCAGTGCTCACACAGAGCCGAGGCCTTTTCTGCTTCTCCCCCCACCCCACCAGCGAGCAGGCTGGGGGGCACAAGGAGTTGGGAGGGGACACGGCCGGGACAGTGGACCCCGACTGACCCAAGGGGTGGTCCAGAGCATACGGCGTCATGCTCAGCATATACAGCTGGGGGAAGAAGGAGGAAGGGGGGACATTTGGAGTTACAGCATTTGTCTTCCCAAGTAACCGTTAGGGGTGACGGAGCCCTGCTTTCCTGGAGATGGCTGAACACCTGCCTGCCCATGGGAAGTGGGGAATGAATTCCTTGTTTCGGTTTGCTTGTGTGCGCAGCTTTTGCTTTACCTATTAAACTGTCTTTATCTCATCCCATGAGTTTTCTCGCTTTTACCCTTCTGATTTTCTCCCCCATCCCACTGTGAAGGAGGCGAGCAAGCAGCTGCATTGTGTGTAGTTGCTGGCTGGGGTTAAACCACAACAGTAGCTTAGCTCATTAGATATTTGTGTGGTGTTGGACTTTTGGGAAAGTGATGGCTGTTCAGAGTTATTCGAACAATCAAGGAAACACATACTGAATGTGGATAAAAAAATCCAGCCAGGTTTCTATATCAGTCAATTTGGTGGCCACTGGTAACAGAAAAATTGAAGAGATCTGAAACATGCTTTAAAATATTTATCTTGGGTTCTACAGCCCACCTTTACTGATACAGGACCAAAACGAGAGACTGTCCTTATACTGAAACTGGGAGAGATCAATTGAAACACATGCAAACATATCCAGTCATGGGCTTCGGCAAGGTGTGTGCATGCTAGTTGGTAGCAGAGGCCTGTGCTAATCTGTCATCACTGTATCGCTGAAAGCAAGCTCAGAGGTTACCGTGTTTGCTACATTTGTGCCCAATTGCAAGGCTGTCATGCCCGGGTAAGTTAAGTCCTTTGACTTTAGGAAAGACCAACCATATTTGTGTTTGATTCTTTAGGACTGGCTTGAATGAGACTATGCAGAATGCCCAAGTGGTCAGAAAGCCTGAATGTCTGAGCCTTTGCTTACTTAAAAACAACCTTCTATGGAGTCGTGCTCAAGAAAGTAAAGAATTGCTACATGTCAGTATGAATTTTATTTTGGTTAGTTTTCTGTAGTACATTTGACCAGGGAAAATACCTATTGAGATACAGAGATGCTTTGCTTTAAATTGGAAAAAACATTTTGCCCAAGTTCAAAATCTCAAGATGCAATTGTAGATTTTGCTAAGTAATGCTAACAATGTAGCAAAAGTAAATGAGGAGTGAAAAAAAGGGAGTAAGATGTGGACCTACATGAGCTGAAAAGTTAGTTGAGGTCACCAGACATAATTGGAAACTGTCAATAAATGGTATTTCATGTTCTTTTTTTTAAAAAACAAACCTCTTTTTTTTCAGACTGACTTTCAAATAGCCCTTACTGTACTACAGTTTTACAACATTTTGCATTGAAGACATACAAACCAATTAACCACAGCTCACAACTGCACGGTATTATTGAATGCATTTTTAATATTCCTCTAATGAGCATAACATAGCTTCAGGATCCCCGTGTTCCTGAGCTCCATTTATATCAGAGCCATTATGTGTTACATACATAAAAACCTAACCTCTTTGCAATGAGAAAGCTCCACTTGATCTTTGAGTGATGACTAAAATCTCACAATTACTTGGGCAAATGAGCCATGAAGCACTGTCAACTGTACTGTGTCCAAATCATAGTGCCACTGAATAATTTATTGCACTACAAAGATTTAAACATTACATCAAGACTTACTTCACTCGGTATTATTAATTGAGAGAACCTCCAATAGATACTGAATAATTGACAATCTTACACACCTATTTTGAGACAGATATCCTCATGACAGTACAAATAAAATCTAAAAAAATCAGACATAAGATTTTCCAGATACAATAATGGTAAATTATTTTAGAAATGCCGAAATCACCGTTGTACAGAAGGTGGTGGAATTCTAAGAATAATATTAGTGACACTAAGAGACTTCTATATGAAAAGAGAAGGGCTGAAAATACCTAGTTTACAGAGGGAAAATAAGATAATGATGGTATTACCTACAAGAGTTAAAAACATTGTAATTAAATGTCAATTCTGAGTTCTTAGATTACACAACTGTTGTCACGTACTGAACTAAAACATAAAGTCAGTCAGGGTGTCAGGTAAATCAGATTCACTAATTAATTGGCTAATTCATTCAGTCAGCAATGAATTCAGTTCACCAATGAGTTATTTCAATTACTATCATTATTATAGCAATCATAACATGCAAGGTTCTTTCTTTACCTACAACATGTCAATATCCTGAAGAATTTAGCCTGGTCAAAACATTCAAGAGTTTTCTAAGTTCAACCTGTTGCAGTCAATTATAAAACTGCCTTCTGTGAGAGAAGTTTCTTTCTAGTTCTCTGCTGAGTGGGTGCTTTGTATTCTGAAATGTGAAGACCCCTAATCCCATCTCATTATCAATAGAAATGTCTGACTTTATTAAAGACTTTGCTAAATCCATGGCTTTAACAACATCTCATAGCATTAAGTATCACAGATTACCTACGGACCAAGAACAGAAATTTGTATCTGTTTTCTTCACCTTTGAAGCTTCAAATGTGCTAACCTTTAAAATCATTGAGTATCACCTCATTATTATATTGACAGAGGGATATATGAGGATCACTTTGTCTTTTCAACCTCAAGAACATTCCCTGTGTCAAAAAAAACTTTTGTATGAGTTTTCTTTAGAACTCCATGTAACAGCAAAATTCTAATTTCAGAAATAGGTTTCAGGACAGTTGAGAATGTTAGTATAAAAGACCTGTCTAGGGAAAGTCTTCAAACCTCACAGACCTGAATGATTAGAAGGAAGAAAAAGGCTGATTCAGCAGAAATTCAAAAGAAAAGTATTTTGAGTCAAGAAAGTGAGAACCAATAATGTTTTGAACTCTCTCTCCAAGTGTAGAAACATTGCTAGATACTAACCTGCTATCAATTTATGCAGAAGACAGACTCATGCTTCTGGTTTATTATTCAAGCTGAACTAATTCATGAATAATTCAGCTATTCTCTAAACTTCAGAATGACCCCCCCCCAAGATTCTGAAACAGCAATATTTTTGCCCCACATTTAAAAATACGGTGTAAACACTGAATTTTACATATAAAATATGAAAATATTTTCATTTAATATTTCCCCTCAAAATTACATAAAACCCATGATCTTATTTGCAAGGACCTGTTACAGCAGGTTTTCACTGGAGTACCTGTTGTTCCCTTTAAATGAGCTTGTATTACCATTTAAAGATAATTACAATCAGTTTGTGATTTCAGAATAATGTAAATTAGATTAGAGAATAACCTGCTGTAAAATAGGGCATGAAATGAACTATAGAGAAACATGTTTGAAACCATTTAAGCATTTTTATTGGATTAGCTCAGTCAAATAGTGATACAAGTGCTCAAGAACAAAAAAAAGAGGAATTCATACCCATACCATAAGTGGAGATTGTCAGGCACCCTAGATGGACATTTAATTTATAGTGCAGTTTTGAAATGTAAAATGTATTTTGATGAAACCATTGAATGTTTTTAGGACAGACAGGGACCTTTCTAAGGCTTGAGAGTCTTCATGTATCTACCTGGACTTGGTTCAATCTCCCATAGAAATAAGGAACACTTAAGAATATCAACCCTGAGCTTCATGTTTCTAAATTAGGGTGTGGTTACCTCTAGGGGTATGGTTCAGTCTTGTGCCAGATTTTCTTCCTTTGTAATTGAAATCCAAAAATTAGACCTCTGAAAATCTGAGAATCACTGTAAGTATGTTGACAGGAAAAGAAACCCATCCAACCTTTAACAAACATATTAAGTTTTGGTTAATTTTTTAAACAGCATCCTTGCTATAGCAAACAAGGATGGAGGAGAATGACAAGATTTCTTGCATCCAGGCTAGCTCCTGTTTCTAGGGATATAAGAGTATTAATGCGTAATGATGTTTATGGTCAAGTGAAAACCATGATATTTTTTCTTGGAAAAAAAATTTAAAAATTAAGTGAATGACAGGCATACACATAGGTCTAATGTGACACGAAACTAGGGTGATAAACTTTCAGAAATAGGAACCTCCTAGGCCAGTAAATAACTTCTCAGGGTGAAAATATTTGTCCTGATATGATTCAGATTAAGTCAGCAAGACACGAGCTTCAAAACACTTATTTAACTTGTGGCAAACAGGTTATCTTCTGCTTATACTGCTATCCTTAATTGGTGTGCTGGATAGAAATGTTTTTTTAATACATTAAATATAGCAGCAGAGTCCCAAAGAAGCCTACTATTGTGCTATTTTAAAACGCTCTTATTTAACAGGTTTGTGGCTTCTGAAATTGTAATAGTAAAAAATTTGACAACTATCAGTGTCCTGTGAGGAAGCTGAGTCTGCAGTTATGAGTCTGCAGTGTTATGCGTTGTACCTTCCCCAACCTGATTATATTACTGTATCATAGAGATTACATTGTTCAGTAGGTACACAAATATTTTAATCAGATCTTTCACAGTGTTGTTGGTTCTGCTCCATAGAACATAGCTCTTTCTTCATTACAGTTTTTTTTATATCAAAATGCATCACATATGATTCTGTTCCTTTAATTATGGCTAATTATGATAGTGACAATGTTGTGCTGAATATCTGACTTTTTCTTCTCTCTGATGTTGCAAAATGTCTATGACAAAGATGGCTCAGTTAGTTACCATACCTGAGGAGCACTGGGAATAGGGGAAGAGTGAATACTGGGCAACTAGATGGAAATAAGACAACTTATGTTTCTACATTCCCTGTCTATTCCAGTCCCTACTCCTCTGGCAGCCTCAGGGAATGGTTTATGCCAGTGACTGGCCTGAAAGAAGGTCCCAAAAACTTCTGCCAGTCTGGCTGCCAAAAATATCTACCTTCAGCTTCAAGCGGACTTTAAACTAACTTGCTCCAGCCTTTTCACAGAAACTCCCTTGGGGCAAAGACAAATAATAACCAAACATATTGCATGTTAGGCAACTGCTCTTTGTGGAGTGTGAGGGATGGGATTAGAGAAGTCACTCCCTAATCCTCTGCTTTTAAGTATGTTTAAAAGCAACTGACAAGTTCAAGGTAGTGAATGACAATGCAAATGAAAATCTCCTGTCCATGCTACCCAGAATATACTACATATTCAGAGAACACGCTGCTTTTTGTCAGATCTGGACCATACTGGAGTGATCCATAAACTTCTGCCTCACAGGCTTTAACCCTGTAAAAAGCCCCGTGTAGAATTTTTGTTTTCATCTTTTAATGGGGTTCATACGGCATGAACCCCAACCACACAGCAGTACATTCTGTGGCTCTACCCTATACCCATGGTCCTCACTGACAACAACCAAGGTTCCATTTAAGCTTAGGAATTGCCAGAAAATTTGGTTAGTTACTGCTAGTAGAAGGCAGTAGGTGGAAGTTGTTGCTTATTCCTTCTGGTTTGTGGGATATAAACCTATAGGATCCTGTAGGATATAAACCTATAGGATCCTGTAGGATATATGATTGAACCTCCAGCATAATCTACAGATGAGTCAAGATCTACTTCACTACCTCTCCAGTTTTTCATTTCCCTTCCCCTGAAGGCAGAACAACCTTCTAAAGAATTGTATTTTATTTTACTAGCACTAGGATCTGATTAAGAAGACTTACACAGGCACAAGTCAGATGTATAAAAGAGAGTTTTACCACAGCATTTCTGAACAGTTTCTGGAAGTAACATCTTTAAGACAGATTGACTTGATGCATCTCACGAAGGGCACTTTTCTAAACTCCAAGGCTTGCACATGCCCGGTTACAGGACACGCCATTCCCATTACAGGGTCTCCATAATGGTTGTGTGTCTTGTTTAAAAAATAGAATTTCCCATTCTACAGGATAAGGTCTGACAATCTTTAAAATCTAAAGCTACTACTGTAGCTTTTAGTTGAAATGATTAAGTGGAAAATTGCCTTAAATGTTTCCTGGGTGAGGCAAATGAATGATAATTAAATTGATTAAATGGAAATGCAGTTGTGAGGTATTGGCTGCTTTGACATGGGAAATTTACTTTGTAAATATATGAAGAATAAATATCTTTGATGAAAAAAGATTGAGATATTTGTATAAAAGATTTTAACTTTGGAGCAGCTCTAACACAGTGACAATAGATTACAGGGGATATAATTCTTAATTGTGTATGTAAAAACATCAAATGGGATGACTAATTTTTGTCTAACTCATGTGAATTACATATCAAATTAAACACAAACATGAATAAGGCAAGCATATGGGATTTGGCTAGCTGGAAATAACACTAAAAGCTGTTGCGTCTTCTTTTCTTCACTTGCTTAGATTGAGTATCGCTCCTAGACACTGGCTCCTGTCAATAGGGTTTAAATGCAGAATAACTGTGGACTTATATTGCTACTCACTGGGCATGACTGTCAGTCCCTGACAATGCCCTGAACATATTTTATTGATCTTTGAGTATTTAAAGAGCTTGGAGAAAAAGTCCCCTTTTCTTTTCTAGGCATGAACAATTCTGTCAGATGAATCATATAAACATTTGCCTATCAGTAAACCAAATTCATGTGATACAATGCTTTATAAGACACAGTGTTTACTAACATAAATTAACTGATAATAAAAAGGAGGAAAGTAAACTCAACTTCCCCTGTAAGAACAAGCTGATTATTTCATTGCAAGTTACACTTTTTGCTTTTTTTCACCAAGTCTATGACAACTGATTGAACAACATTTTCCTTCAGCTGAACCAAGGGCTATCAAGGACTGAGCAGAGCTGGAACTTAGGAGTAATGAATGATCTGTCCTCACCTCTAGCATGTCCATTGCTCACATGAGCAGTTCGACAGGGTGCCAGTTCTGTGCTGTTCCAGCCACCTCCTTTTCCTATAGGGATCTTTAACCTGGCCAGGTTACAACACTTCCATGCTGGGTGATGGAAACAAAGAGACTATATCAGACCTGAGAACTGCATACTAAGCTTAAACTGACCTTAAATTTCCAGGTTTGTGAAGACAGAACAACACTACTGATTGGTAGAAAAGCAGGTCCAGCTTACTCAGATTCAGGGTAAATTTACAAATGTTTTTCACATCGTGCGGTTACTTTTGCATCGGAATGTAGCAGTTGCTCAATAGTGCTTATCACTCCAATAAAGCATGTAGAACAGGGAACGAGAAATACAGCCTACAATCAAAACTGCAGGGGAAGTCTGTGTGAGAAAACCGCAATGTAATTATTATGGCTAGTAAGGACATTGGGGCAAATGTCACTATTCCTGCAAAAGTGTGCAATGGGATCTTTATATATGCATTACTCAGAGTTTTTCAGTTCTAGAAGCACAGTTACCCTTGCATGTTATGCTGGGCAGTATTCTATTAGAGGTGAAAGAAATATTTACTGAACCACTGACACTACTGTATTATGTTTCATACACGCCAGCATTGGCTTAAAAAATTCTCACCACAGCCCTCTACTGATGTGGGCCAGGACATGGGTGGAGTTAAGTGGCTATGTGGTAATGCAATGCAATCAGACATGGATTTGACAAGAGGCTGGAAAATATTTTTCCAGCAATAGGACTGATTAGACATTCACAGCTAGAGCTGAAGCACTGTAGAAATGCAAATAGATTTGTTCTCTATAATGGCAGCAATTACTGCTTTGCTTCATCCTATAGCTGGATCAAAGCAGAGAGAAAAGGACTGACATATCTGCACACTAGAATTGCTCCTTCGTTATTTCCATGCTCCCAGGTTTTTATGTATACTGGACAAAGTACCCAAGAATGCACTGCAGAGTAGCCTTTTAGGGATGGAATAATGAGCTATATGGTCTAATAGCTCTTTTCTTGCTCTAATTTCTGTGCCTCCATGATCATCTACTTCATTTCATCACTTCAAAGATCAGAGAAAGATTATAATCCTAAATGAGCAAGACTGAAGAACATTCCCTTCCTGGGAGGGCACTGATATAAATTAATTGATATTACATCACTGAGCATTGCCTACTGTGAACCATGTTAACTGTTGGTTTTGATATTATACAGCAGCTGTAGCCAAATTTGTTTAACACTGTATTGGGTTTGCATGGCAAGGTTTTGGTAGCTGAGGGGCTACACGGGTGGCTTCTGTAAGAAGCTACTGGAAGCTTCCTCCATGTCTGATAAAGCCGATGCCAGCCAGCTCCAAAATGGACCTGCTGCTGGCCAAGGCCGAGCCTATCAGCAATGGTGGTAGCACTTCTGGGATAACAGATTTAAGAAGGGAAAAAAAAGTTGCTGTGGCACAGAAACTGCAGCCGGAGAGTGGAGTGAGAACATGTGAGAGAAACAGCCCTGCAGACCCCCAGGTCAGTGAAGAAGGAGGGGGAGGAGATGCTCCAGGCACCGGAGCAGAGATTCCCCTGCAGCCCGTGGGGAAGACCATGGTGAGGCAGGCTGTCCCCCTGCAGCCCAGGGAGGACCCCACGCCAGAGCAGGGGGATGCCCAAAGGAGGCTGTGACCCCGTGGGAAGCCCACGCTGGAGCAGGTTTGCTGGCAGGACTTGTGACCCCACAGGGGACCCGCGCTGGAGCAGTTCATGAAGAACTGCAGCCCGTGGGAAGGACTCACATTGGAGAAGTTCGTAGAGGACTGTCTCCCGTGGGAGGGACCCCACGCTGGAGCAGGGGAAGAGTGTGAGGAGTCCTGCCCCTGAGGAGGAAGGAGCGGCAGAAACAATGTTTGATGAACTGACTGCAACCCCCATTCCCCATCCCCCTGTGCAGCTGGCGGGGAGGAGGTAGAGAAAATCAGGAGTAAAGTTAAGCCCGGGAAGAAAAGAAAGGCGGGGGGAAGGTGTTTTAAGATTTGCTTTTATTCCTCATTACCCTACTCTGGTTGATTGGCAATAAATTAAGTTAATTTTCCCCAAGTTGAGTCTGTTTTGCCTGTGACGGTAATTGGTGAGTGATCTCCCTGTCCTTATCTCGACCCATGAGCCTTTTATTTATATTTTCTCTCCCCTGTCCAGCTGAGGAGGGGAGTGATAGAGTGGCTTTGGTGGGCACCTGGCGTCCAGCCAGGGTCAACCCACCACAAACATGCAAACACACAAATACAGTCTTACAGAGTATCTATTCAGACTTCACTGTAAGCTGTAAATTGCAGAAATATTTTTTTTTTTTAATCTCATATGGACAATCGGTTACTCAAAATGCTTGCCAGTAGCAGTCTGTACCACAGGTTCAACCACAGTTCATGAGATACTGCTCATATCACATTAGAGAAGTCTTTCTTAAATCAGGAGAGGCCTCCACAGATGGGAAAAAATTTTCAGACTGTTCACAAAAGTTAAAAGTGCTTCAGAAATAAGTAAACGTTAATTGTTTTAGGCTGCCTGTTGGTATAGCTGCAAGTAATTAACTTAGTATTTCTTGAATTTCTTGACAAAACTTTAAAAATTAGCCTGAAGATCTCTACTTCCTTCAGTTTGGAGTTCTTGCTATGTTAACTTATATATTATACTTTTTATATTACATTTCAGTTTTTTATACACATGCACACATACAGCCTTCTTTTTCCATAGCGCTTTCTCCTGTACAATAGCCACTGGGCTACTTTTTGGAGCACTGAAAGGGTTAGAGACATCACAGAAATACTCACACTTGTCAAACTCCTACTGACGTCAACAGACGTTTGGGCTTACGAGGAAATAACGACGACAATGTTTTTTCTAGTAACTGAATGTACGATAAAAACCAAACAGAATATGAAAGACAAGACAGAAGAGCACAGCAGAGCTGTCTGCAGTTAAGCAACAGCACTAGCAACAAGAGATCAGGGAATAAATCTTGATCCCACATGACAGATGAGGAAGACTCAAGGCTGGAAATGAATGTTAAATACCCGTTCAGCCGCACGAAGCCGCACGGGCTGCAGGGGGGCCGATCACCAGCGCCCGCCAGCACCCCGAGTCCCTTTGTGAACTGCGCTCTGCCACCCTCTGCTGTCCAAATCCTACACAAGCAGCAGGTAGTCATTTCGCCGAGCTAAAACCTTATTTGAAGCAAATTGTGTTTTCTGGGGCCTAGAACTAAAAGAGTGGGTATCATCTTCCAGTAGCCTTTTACTTCACAAAATGTTACACGAGCTTGGTCCTGGGGTGTTCCCAGCTCCCAGTACAAAGCCAGAAAGGGAGCGCTAAGTATAGATTTGGTACATTTGGTTTGCCACATCTCTTTCAAATACTTCAGCTGACTGCAAGTGGGACGAGACACAGTGTCAAAAGGACAGGCAGAATTCTGCAGCAAAGCTTCTGGGCCAGAAGCCAATCTATCGCTACCATGCAGTGTATGACTTTGACCCGGCCTAAGGAGTCCTCTAGGATGGATTGTTCCCAATTTTCCTGCTCTTCCCCATCCTGTTGCAGCTTGAGCCTTAAGAATACCCGAGCCTTGTTTGTCCTAGAAAGACTGTTTGTACCTGCTTTTGCTGATTGAAAATATTTTCAATCAAATTAATTTTAGTGAGTGTTAGAACTTCTAAAGGATAAAAACCAGATCCATTTACATTCACTGAAGCTTGAATCTATTCAGTGGCATAGAAAGCAGAACTGCCTGCAACACCTTGCCAGGAGAAAAAGCTCAGATGAAAGGAGGAGTCACAGCACTAAGGATTTTACATTTCCATTGCACTTTGATGTTCAGCTCTTGCTCCCCTCCCTACCCGAAGCACGCTAGCACCACGGTGTGTGACTACATGCTTGTAAGTGGTTGAATCTGCCTCCAGGCACTCTCCTCCTAGTCTTCCTTGCTACATTTGAAAGATCATCTGCCTCCCCAGCATCTGTTCATGAGTGATGATGATTATGCTAAAGGAAGAGAAAGGGCATCCCAATGGCAATTTTATTAACTGGAAATCATACATGAGGCTTTCAAAATGGGCTAGCAAGAGGAAATTAAGAGTAAGCTAGACTATAATGATCAAGCAGATCAAAGAAGTGAGAGAAAGAGGGGAAAGTAACTCAGATGTCTTTTTAGAGGCAGAAAGCCCTGCAGAAAAGGAGGTATGAAGGCACAAATATCTCAGCACAGCATCTTGGCACTGTACTGTTACACATTCCCCTGAGACAAGGGCTTACATAGTATCACTATGGAAAGAACAGAGCATTCCAGCAGGGATATTGGCTGAATATCACAGCACTGTTTCCATCCCCAACATGTTAAAAAAACCACAAAAGATAAATAATAAGTCCTCAAACAAGATTTTTATTAAATGACATAGCTTGTATTCTTTGGATTGTTCAGCTTTTAGTTTGCAATCAGATCATGTTTTCCAGTTTTTCTTCATAACGAGGCATTAAAAAATAACTGAATATGAGGTTTTTGAACAAGAATATCCTTAAGTGTGGCACTTTAATTAAAATATCAGAGATAAAGAGGTTTGCCAATAAAACCAGGTTTGATAACACAGAGGTGTGGCACACCTCTGAAATGTGTTGCCTGGCTTCAGCCATCTGTCCTGGCTGTTACCAAAGGTTTTTGTCCTTGTAACACAATGGAGTTAGTTGTTGTCGAAAAGAGATATGTACGCAGAGTTTGAATAATTATTTTTTTCAAAGCAGAAGCCACCCAGAGGCCAGTACCTAATGAACAGAGGAAGAACACAGAGGAGAAATAGCTTTGAATGGTGTGGCTACAGACGCCTTGTTTACAGCCCATGACAAGCTAACCTCATGGTGTGGCATTTTGTTCTCCTCAGCCCTTCCTGAGGCTCTTTAATCAGGGGGAATATTATCTGAGAAGCTTTGTGGAAATGCGTCCTTCATAAAGCATTTGTGGGAAATGTGTTAAACTGCTACCAGTGTGCTCTACTGATGTGAAAGCAGCCTGGCTGGATGCTCCACAGTTTTCCCAGGTCAACCTAAGGGAAGAACAGCCTGGTTTAAAGAATCTATGAGAAAAATTGGAATTTGTCCTTACATTATATTGAACATTTTTACCTTTAGAACCCAATGGCTGTTTGTCTCTACCCTGCACTGTAAGCCTATGAACTGACAATTCAGCCAGAGAATGAGAGTGAATACTCTGAAGGAACGAAGTCTGAATAGCTTTTGAACCTTGGGTGACCATTGCCAGCTGCCCTATTAGGCTGTGTTTTCTCCTGGCCAGACCCTAACACACAAGGACATGTATTTGAGCCTTACAGATTTTACCAACAGGCACCTCTTCTCAAACACTGAAACCAAAGATACCCTTCCCTCACAATGAGCTTTGATCACCAGTTGATGATGCTCTCCTTGCTACTGTAATAGCACATTGGTTTGTAATACTGGCTTTGTTACTCCTGTTACTCTTTTTTTCCCACTCAGTCACTCCACCAGCAGTGGAAAAGCCTTGCTACCTTCTTAGCTCCCAGCCACAGTTAAGAGGTAATAATGCTTCTTTACTACATGCATGACACATGCTTTCAGCCAGACTGTGGTGTGAGGGACACATGAGGGAGTGCTTGTGGACACTTGTGACAGACCTATTCCTAGTTACCTAAATTTCTTGTATTAGTGGAGTACATGAACAGGACCACCTACTGCGTGTCTGATAACAATTGATACTGCCCTATAGTAATGTTAATGCATAGCAGGTCAATATGTCATTAATAGATTAATCTATTCTTTCATTTAAAAAAAAATTACACATCATCATCCACACCACTGAAGAGACAGTTTTGCGGGGAGAGGAAGTTACTTGATGTTACTTTATGTGTCTTGGCTCACTAGGAAAATATGACAAAATTTATATGCTTACAATTATCATTAGATCTTAATTTTTGACAGGTTTAACTACTACCTTCTCTTCCCATTTATTTTTAAGTGAGTTGTGTGATTGTGAATGCGCCAGTTTGATAGCCCCAAAGACAGAGAGCATCTGTTTGCCTATAAAGGAAATATATTTACAACATTCACTTCCCGAAACTGCTCCCGAAAGAGCGCTTCAGTCACACACTTGAGGGGCTAACAAGAGGATTAGTAATGTAAAACCCCCATCATCTTGCCAAGCTTACTAATGAGGCTGCAATTTGCCAGTGAGAGGTTGCAACTGTAATGGGTTTTGCAGTGTATTCCTTTTACTAGAAGGGCATTGTAACAACAAGTTCTGGCTTCTGAGTCACTTCCAGTCCTGCAAGTGTTCCCACAACTAATGTAATTTTGTTAGTGATGTCCTTAAATCATTGTGTCACGATTCCAGTAACTAAGTCCATACATAGAAAACTACATGAAAATATTTGAAAATCAGGCTGATTATTAACATTCTCACATTTAGGCATACTGGACAACAATTTTAGCTAAAAGACTCCCTCGCACCCATGACATCCCTGATTTTCTAATAATAGTTCACCAGAATTGTTTCATTTACTGTGTTATTCAGAGTCCTTGGGTAGATCAGGGTTTGAAGAGTGACATTTGAAGGATGATGCTTGTTTGGTAACTTGTAGTATACCCTTACAATCAGCGCTCGAAGCTGGAGAGAAGAGAAGCGAGTGTCCTGGCTCCTGCAGACTTTGGAAGTTATTCCTGTCCCCCAATAAACAAAAGAGCTGGCACTGTCTCTTCCTGATTTGGAACTGGAGCATTGCCTCACTCCAGTTATCCTGAATCTGGATGCCCCGAACTAGGCCCACCACGTGGATAGGTGCCCCACCACTAGCCTAGAGAAGAGCTCTAAACAGAAACCAGGCACTTGAAAAAGAAGTTTTGGCTGAGAAGTGAAATGTTTCTTTCCCTCCTTAAAATTTTTCTTTACTCACCTAAAAACTAACACGAAACCTGCCTTTGGATCAGCTTGACATTTCTCCTCCCCGCTCAGCCACGTACGTGAGCTCACAGGGAGTGCCGAGGACACCCGGGCCCTGAAGCTTTAGCTAAATCTTGCTTTTCTCCCGCCGGCCCGACGAGGCGGGCGGGACGCCGTGCCGGACTGCCGGCTGGGGCGCTTCCCGCGTTTCCGAGCCAAAACCTTCGCCGCCGCCCCACAACCACGACGAGCAGCGATGGGGAAGGGGGGAGCGGAGGCAAGGCTGCCACAGCGCGGCATTTAAGGCGTCTCTAGGTGGAGAGCATACGAAAAAGGCACTCCCCGCTGCGGCACCGCCTCGGCGGGCGCTTTTCTTGCCCGGCTGTCGGTGGGC
>NW_010972676.1:9997553-10058783 GCF_000737465.1 Haliaeetus leucocephalus
CTGGCCGCCGCGGGGGAGCCTGCCGCCGGGCCCTGGCGCTGGGGGCTGCGGACGGCGCCGAAGTGAGGTCCGCGTGGCGCCTGTGTGAGACAGGAGGCAGGCCCCCGGTTCTTGTGAGCACGGCTCCCCAAGCAGCCGTCCCACGCAAGAAACCGTGCATTGTTTGTAATTTTTTTCTCACTGCAGTACTGGATGCTATCGTCGAATACTTCTGTTTGCTGTTTCTCTCACTTTATTTTTATTTTAAAAGTAGTTAAGGTGCTTTTTTCCCCCCTCCTCTCTGACGTGTGTGGAAAGAAACGCCGATGGCCTGTATCTTTAACAGAGAAAAGAGCTTACAAACAGTACAACCACACGTGCTGCATGTTAAACATACGACAAAGTTCAACAGCGAAATGGGACCGTTCAGGGCCTTAATAAAACCTTGAGTAAGGCTCTCGCACTGAATGTCTGACTCAGGATCAAACACAAACGTTCCTTTTGGCCACGGCAGAGGGCTGGTTTGGAAAGGTGCCAAAATGGGATTGTGATTTGGACAGGAAACCAGATCCTGAGTCACCCAGCTGCATCTGTAACGCTCTGGCAGTGCCCTGTGATGCTGGCCTCACCGAGGCTGTTCTCTCTTCCACTGTACATTAATTTTTGAGCCACCTGAATGATGATGGCACAAAAGTGCTTTTCAGATCCTCACGTTGGTACAGCAAATGGCGTATCACAGCCCAGTGATTAGAGCAGGGCATGGGGCTTTGCAGTTGTCTCCCAGCTCTGTCACTGACACTGTTTACGGTCACATCCCTTAACCTGTCAGCAAGTGAACTTTTCCACATCTAAAGTGAAAGCAATATTCTGCTTCCTAGAAATCAAGCCAAACTTAAAAGGTATTTTAACATCTTTGAATGAGAAGGTCTATGTAGCAGAGAGGTTAGACAGGTAATAATGTTAGGCTATAGCAAAAACTGTGGATTTCTGTATGGGCCAAATAAGATAGCATTAATAGGAAGATTACTGAAAGCTGGTTAAATCAAGTCACTCACCATGGAAGGACTTGTGGGTGGAAAACCCACTCTCCTGCTGGGCTCAAAAAGTAATGAACATTGGTTTGAAATCCAGCTGGCACTTGGTTACTAATGCTATTCCTCAGAGATGGATACTGAGATCCGTTCAAAGCTTGACCAGACAAGGCTCGGAGTAACCTGCTCTAACTTGTGAAGTTAGCCTTGCTTTCAGCAGGGGATTGGACCTGAGGTCAATTCCACCCTAAATTATTTGATGACTGTGACAAAATCACTCAGAATGTTGTTTGAAGGGAGAGACACAGAAATCAGCTGTATTCATATCCCAATGAACAATGGAGGACAAGTGCATAAACCGCATGACGTGATTTGCAAGAGGACTGAACAACATCACATAGATTCCACTGCTTTCCTAATTTCATTTTATGATACTTATGTTCTATAGAGATTGCATAAACACACACTCTTTCCCCTCCCAAAATCAAATAAATGAAGATCATTCTCATACCTAATGTTTTCATGTGCAGTCTCACTTGGATTAAATCAAATAGGCAAAAAGAACTCTGAAAATAATCCCTATTCCTCAGCAAAATGAGTCTTTCCTTATTTTCACCACTGAGTGGGTTGTAATGATGGGTGGAAGGAAGGTGAACAATTTAAAAAATACTTTGTTTTTCATTTTCATTCTGAGTAATAGCAATCCTCTCATATAACATAAGCGGGCTACAAAAAGGCATCGACAGTGCAGTATGTAGGTCAGTCGGTGTGCCTATATATGACCTTACATTCTTGTTGCAGAGTTTCACTATTAGTCATTGTCTATTTACAGATCAAGTGTTTTTTAGCGGTGACATCATCCTGCTCAAAATTTGCAGCATGCACATAAATACCACATAACAGATAAAAGCACCCATGCTCCCAATAAGGGAGAGGTCAAAAAGGAGTGGCGATTGTGGTCTTTTGACATTTCAGTTTTGGTTGCTGCTAAGCTTCAGAGAGAGGGTGGTTAGCTGGGGGGGGTGATGGTGCAAAGAGCAAGCAAGTGCCCAATGAGTATATTACAGAAATGAAAGTGATTTTTCCTTTTTAAGGTATGGAGCTGGCTATGAACACAGGCTAATTAGCATTTTAACAGCCATCTTCATGCATAAAGTCCTTGCTGCAGCAGGAAGTGAAATAATCCTAGCAATTTTTCTTCAGTTAAGACTTTTTTATTGCAGACTCCATATTTCAAAAAAAAGTGAGGAGAAAGAAAAACTGCCTGGGAAGCTAACTGTAGTCCAAATTCCTACTCAAAGCAGGGTCAGCTATGAGATCAAACCAGAGTGCTCTGGGCTTTAGCCACTTAGGTCTTGAAAACCTCCAAGGATGGAGGTCGCACAGCATCTCTGGACAACCTGTTCCAATGCTTGACTGTCCTCATGGTGAAAATGTTTTTGCTTATATCAAGTCAGACCTTTTTTAAATTACAATTCATGTCTGTCAATTTGTCCTACCACCATGCACTGCTGTGAAAAGCTTGGCTTTGTCTTCTTGATAACCTCCTCTCAAAGCCTCTCTTATCTAGACTAAACAAGCTCAGTGTCTTCAGCTTCTTATTATAGGGCAAATGTCCCAGCCCCTGTCCATCTTGGTGGCCATCCACTGAATTTGCTGCTGTTTATCAACATAGTCAAATGTATAGAGTATGGAGTCAAATGTAATGGCGTTCTTCTCAGACAGAAAGTATTAAGAGGAGAGCCAAGACTAGGGAAACACCTTAGATGGTTCATTGCCATCTTAATACTCAGGAACAACCAGGAGCTGAAGAAAAGGTCTGTATGCTATTTAAATGTCACCTGTCTTTCACTGTGGAGAACCTGACTATCTCATCAGACCAGCTTTTGTAGGTTCTGTCTCCACTGAGCGTAGCACCTATCCCAGAGCCATCATGAAAGCTGGTGTGTTTACAAAACATTTCAGCCTAATAGCAGTTGTGCTCCACAAAAGATTAATCAGATGCAAGTGTACTATTTGATCAACCGGCTCAGAAGAGGGATGTATAAAATTGTGGTGGGTGAGTGAACAAAGCATCCTTTGAGTTGGCATATTATGAAATTTTCATGGTAACAGGTAGGAGATCTGTGTCACCTTCTCCCTTTTTGCTCCAAGTCAAGCACACCAGTGAGCTACTACTGCCTGTACACTTCCAAATGTTGGTTAGCGTTTTATCTGTCTAACAGTAAACTGGTCAGTTTGAAGAGACTAAAGGTTGCAGGCAGCTCCATGATACTGAAGTACAATAGGATTTTCTTCCTCTGTTTTAAATTTCTATTACACCTTTCACCCTGAAGCAGCTCAAAGCACTTTGCAACCAATTTACAAATTTCTGTGTTTATGATAGAGGTCATGTCATTGCCCATCTCGACTCAGAAGGAAGCATGGCATGGCTCACTACCTAGCAAAGCCATACAGTTATGTATGGCCTGAAGCAATGCATAGCATGGGCTGAAGTAGAGATATCTTCCTCGATCATATGCTTTATGTGCTGGTTTGTCATGCAGTGTGGAAGAATGTGGAAGACGGAAAAAGAACAAATACACCAGAGTCAGTATACCTCCTTCTCCTGCTTTTATTCTCTTCTGTAGCCTGGAATTGTTCTGGGAAGAGGGTATGTACTTTAGAGAATGGCAGTGGACTGTCAGGATATGGGGCCTGAAGGGATGCATATTTTCCATTTTACCAGCTCTGTAAAGATGTTTTCCCTGAAAGTTAATATAGAGACTGTGAGAGTAGTCTTGCAAACTTGAGACTTCCAAATGCTGCCAAGGCAGGTGGGTTGCACAGGTGTATGGGTGGTCTACAGCCAGAGAAATAGCAGATGGCAGTCTTTGGAGACCACATTGGGTGTCAATTCTTAAAGGATCCATGAAGATCAGGGAAGAAGACATTAGGAGATCTACCCAAAAGTACTCATTCCTGCAGTAAAAAACTTCAACTTCCAAGGCAAGTGGGAAGAAACTTTGTAAAAAAAAAAAAAACAACCCAACCGACCAACCAACCAACCAACCAAACCCGAAACAAACTCTTCCCTCCAGTGTGGGGTTTCTTCTTGGGAAATACCTGGACTCGAGTGTTTTTCCTGTTTTGCAACAAATGCCATTTGCATGTTTTTCAAAGAGTGCATGATTTAAATTTTTTGCTGGATTCCTGGAGAACCTACTGGGTATCAAATACCAAATTAAAATTAAACGTCCTTTTGATTTTAGATGAGTCTCCTGGTTTTCCAGGTCTGTTTATCTCTGCAGTCCCACACCTTTGACGTTCCCTATAATACAATTCTTTCAATATCCTTAGTATGCTGAGGGGTTCCTCTGGAAGAATACAAATAATTACAGCCTGCTGTTCACCACATCTGTTTCTGAGAAGAAAAGCTGTGTTTTCTGCATGATCAACTCTGCTGCAGTAAACAATGTCAGATGTTTATTGCGAAATAGCTACAAATTCTGACTGAACTTGCAGCAACACACATAGTTGAATGCATCGAAGTACTCTTGGAAGAACTTTCAGCTCTGTGTGGGTGTTAGTGGTCTAGGAAACACTATTTTATAACATTGTCTTGATTTAACACAGCTTCTTATCCGTAAGTCATGCAAATTAGAGGGGTTTTTTTACTACTTTATAGCTTTTAGAACTGCTAGAAGTCTCTGAGACTTATGTCTACGAGAAAGCCTCTTCCTGTTTTTACTCCCTTTGCAAAATTCCGACACCCAGGTATCATAGCAGGCATATATTTTCAAGGTTCTCTAAACTCACACTTTACTAACCCATTTTGGATTCACTGAACACCTTTAAACAAAAGTGATAAGCAGGAACTACCCCTTGCAACTGCAGCTGTGAGTTGCAGTTTGCAACTCCACAGGCTGCAACAGAATTTCTTTAGATTTGGACTGACTAAAGAATCAAAGCTACTGCACTGGGGCACTGACCTGCACATTAACAACTAAACACACCAATTCTTTTACTGCTGGGGCTCAGTGTTAGGTTGCCTTCTTTGGAGAACACTGAAGAGACTTTGCTTGATTTTTCAGCTAAATCATGCCTGTTGAGTTTCTTGAAGTCAATGCAAAAAATGGTGCAATACAGCCTCATGACTGAAAGAAAATGCCTGCGTGCATTCCAAGATAGGACATGAAAGCAGCCAAAAAACCAAAAAAGGGTACCAACACTGGTACTATACTCTTAGAAAAGTTACACTATATTCAAATGAATGTCTGTGTACTAGTTTTGCCTTTATTTCCAGTCATAGGCTGAATATCTGGCTTCGTAAGATTAATAGAAATTAATAAAGCCTGACATCTGACGTTCAGGGGGTTTTATCACTGAGGAGGGCAAATAATCTATATATAATTTTTCCCTGTTTCTCCCTCAGTTAATCTCTATAGCACCAAGATACTTTAACACTCCCCCTCACCAGTTTCTGTTTGTACCAAAAATCAAGCTTTTATTCTTGCCTGTGGGGAGGTTAAGCATTTGCTATTTACAGGTGGTGTGTGGAGGAAAGATGGACCTGGGATTTTTTTGCGTCATTTGGTGGGAACATGCAGTAGAAAACAGTATTTTAATTAGGAAAAAAATACTACTTTTTCCTTGTACATGAACTAATTCTGAATTAATACAAAAATTATCATCTGGGAAGGCAAGAGCTTAGTTGGTGTAACAGCAGATAATCCTTGTATAGATATTTGCTTATACCTATGGAGTTTATGGAGAGCTGTGTAACAGAAGAGTTTTTTTCTGTTACCCTTAACCTGGCCCCATTTTTCCTTGCAGAAACAGTTTCCAAAATCCAGAAGAATCCCATAGTACTGTAGAGTAGATTCAAGCCAAACAACAATTGGTTTTGCTCTGCTGAAGCACATAGCTACAAGTGTTTAGTTTTGTCATGGTTTAACCCCAGTCAGCAACTAAGTACCACGCAGCCACTCACTCACTTCCCCCCCACCCAGTGGGATGGGGGAAGAGAATTGGGGAAGAAAAAGTAAAACTCATGGGTTGAGATAAGAACAGTTTAATAGAACAGAAAGGAAGAAACTAATAATAATAATAATAATAATAATAACAATAACAACAAGAATAAAATTACAATAATAGTAATAATAAAATAATAGGAATATACAAAGCAAGTGATGCACAGTGCAATTGCTCACCACTCGCTGACCGATGCCCAGTTAGTTCCCAAGCAGTGATCCCCCCACAGGCCAGCTCCCCCCCAGTTTATATACTGGGCATGATGTCACATGGTATGGACTATCCCTTCGGCCAGTTCGGGTCAGCTGTCCTGGCTGTGTCCCCTCCCAACTTCTTTTGCCCCTCCAGACTTCTTGCTGCCTGAGCATGAGAAGCTGAAAAAATGCTTGACTTAGTCTAAACACTACTGGGCAACAACTGAAAACATCAGTGTGTTATCAACAGTCTTCTCATACTAAATCCAAAACATAACACTATACTAGCTACTAGAAGGAAAATTAACTCTACCCAGCTGTATCCAGGACAAGTTTCCAAGTTGTAAAGTCTATCCATAGCCCTCAGATGAGAAAGAATAGTCAGATTGTAAACTCAATACTGTTTCACATCAGCAGACCCCATTTGTATATTCTGTTAAGCTTCAGTGAGAAAGTAATAGAGAATGCACCCATAACCTAACTAAACATCCCTCCAGCATTTGCCAAACTACCAAAATATCTGTGAAAATAAAAAAAAAATAATCCCCAGAGTCACGCAATGCTTAATAAACATAACCATCACATGCTGAACCTCTCACACATGCGCTGCCGCATGCTTAATGAGAGATGGAACCTGTGTCTGCTGAGAATATGTCAATATATCAGTATATCAATAGTCCTGTCTCATGTTCCTATGAGGCCAGAGCAAGCTACTTGTTGTTGAGGAGGTTGTAAAACAAGCTAACTTTTCAGGAGAAAATGAATACACCACACACACAAAAAGTCACACCTTTTTTGTTTTGAAAGACTGTTTTCTACTAAAAATGATTAATAATAAATAGTCTGTTTAAATGGTATGCCAGCCTAATCTTTAGAAGTAGATTTCGATAGATAAGAGAACTAAACCTTTGACTGTATAGTTATATCAAGATGCATCATATCCGTGTAAATTGTGTAAAGAAAAGTTGAACATTTCTTGCTACTGCTGCTTATTAGCAACACTGTTATTAATTCAGGCCATACCTTCCTCCTTTAGGAGGCACAAAGAGTGGCTGTTAAAAGTGTGCAGTTAAGAGTGAAGAAAAAACATTTTCATGTGATGATGGAAACTCGATACCACAGACATTTGAATGGAAAATGTCTACTTTCATAGAAAGGTTATGATGGAAAACCCAATCTCATGCCTTTTTTTTTTCTTCAAAAATATCTGGAGTAGTATTTGATATTTGTTGATATTTCCTTCTCTCTTATAAATTTATATTTATATATGTGTATGTCTTGTGTATAGAAACAAAAGATTATTCTGGTTTTCAAACAAAAACATTTAAGATTCAGTTTTTGAAAGAAAGAATTTAGAAAATATTATATTATATTATAATCTCAGCTTTTAGTGATCATATGCAACAAACATTTTAATATTCATTTGTAGAATAGTGAGGAATGGCAAGGGCAAGGATTCTTGACTGCCTGTGAAAATCAAGTATGATGACTTATTCCTCACACTTTAATTTAAATGTCAGAAGAGACTTCTTTGTCCAAACTGTTCATCACTGCAGTTAAACACAGAGGTACAAAAGAAATATTTTGATTCTATGTGGATTTTTTAATTAGAAGTTCACTTTTAAGCACTGATTACCATGAAACAATCTGATATGCTTATTCTAAGCAAGCATCCATATGCTCACAGACTTGCACTGGAATTAATCAGGCCAAACTAACCAACTTTGGCTCTAGTTGGAAAATGGAGAAGTCCTCTCTCTCCAGCTAGAGAAGTCTATGCAAACTGAGTAGCTATCACAAACACCTACATCTTTCCCCTTAAAAGTGATGATCTCAGAATGACTCTTCCTAACACCAGTATTATCAGCTGTTTGTATTTTATAACTTCACTGTCTTGAAACTACAATTACTCTATTTTTTTCTGATCCAAACCTTATTTTTTTCTCTCAGCTTTGTTCAAGCTCACTGCAGCCACAAGGATAGATCAAACTTGGCCTAAGTTGTCTGCAAATACATTTGCTATTTGACTTGCACACTCAGAGCACTTTAAATTCCAGAAAAATCAAGGCTTGCCAAACATACTAGGCAGGCTGGAAAAATATGAGTAACGGACTGCAAACATGCTGCATTCTGAATATCTAAAATGTGGTTTTGGCATTGCAATTTGAGAGAAGCCAAGTGAAACTGAATCAAACATCACAGATAAGGGCAACTTTATGATGTCAGTGTGTCTGTGCATAGGTATCTTGGCCCTTGCTGGCACTGAGAATGCTGATCTAAGAAGCCAAGATTATTTCAAGTGCAGGGAAAAAATTGCAAATCTTTCTACTCTCCTTGCCACTCAGTACCTCATATGTTGCTCTGATAGGTTGTTACCATAGTGTCAAGATTTCTTCCAAATACTTGAGCACTCTCCCATTATCAAAATTGAAAATACCTATCACAGGCATCAGTTCTGGAAGATGCATCCCATCAGATAACACAGTTTATTAAAAATAAAATCTAAGGGAAGAGAACACTATTCCTTGCAGAAGCTGAAGTTAGGTCCTTCTCCCTGCCTCTTCCTAAAGGGTTAAAAAGAAAAAAAAAGCAAGAGCGGGTGGATGTTCATTTAATTTTTCAGCAGCTCAGTTTTCATGGGCTCTCTGAGTAGCATCAGCTCAGTGCTGCTTCAACTTACAGTCAGTCATCAATACACAGCTAATATCCAGACACATATTGCAAAGATGGAATAACCCCATGCAACAGTCACACAGGAGCACGACTGGCTACATAGCTATGTGCAGAAAACTCCTGGAGTCCTCGAGGATACCAAGTTGAGCATGAGTCAGAAGTGGACTTCATAATTG
Source organism: Haliaeetus leucocephalus (assembly GCF_000737465.1). NCBI lineage: Eukaryota > Metazoa > Chordata > Aves > Accipitriformes > Accipitridae > Haliaeetus > Haliaeetus leucocephalus. The sequence goes on from NW_010972676.1 coordinate 10,006,620, forward strand.
CAGCTATGAAGGCTAACTGCAAACCAAGTACCATTCATGGAAGCATAGTGAGCAAGTCAAGAGAAGCCATTAGTCTCTTCTTGGCACTTGTAAGGTGGCATCTGGAATAATGTGCTCAGTTTTGGACCCCCAGTACAAGAAAGACTGACAGGAGACAGTCCAGCAGAGAACCACCAAGGTAATTAGGGGGCTGATATAGGCATGATGTGTGAGAAGAGACAAAGGGCTGAGTTATTTCAGCCTGGAGAAAAGCAGCTTAGCTTTCTCTTGTAACCAGGAGGGGAACTAACTGCTGTCGTCAACTAATAGGTGGTTATAGAGAAGATGAAGCCACCTTCTAAGGGGTGCATCGTGAAACAATGGGAGGCAATGGTTACAAGGTGAAGCAAGGGAAGTTCCAACTGGATATACAGAAAAACAATCTTTGTAGTGAGGGCGGTTAAGCCTGGAACAGGTTTCCCAGAGAGCCAGTGGAATTTGCATTCTTGGAGATACTCAGAACTCAGCTGGACGGGGCCCTGAGCAACTGCATTTAAATTTGAAGCCAGTCATGCATTTATTAGGAGGCTGGACTGCAGACATCCAGATATTGCTTCCAACCTAAATTATTCTCTGAGTCTATGAAACTCAAGTAGTCTGCTACAGCAAGAGACTGCCCACCCTATACCAGAGAAAGCCTCAAAAGAGACTTAACCTGTATGATTTTTCTTAGGAGTCAAGAGCTGTCTCCCTGATCATTCCACACTATTCTTCAGGAGATGGGAAGCTGGGACCACTGGCAGAGAAAAGATCTGTTGAGAGACTGGATCTTTTATGATCTTATATCATGCAGACCTAGAGTCAGCAGACTCTGTTCACCATGAAGGGGACAACTTCAGCAATTCTGCAAAGTCAATATGTCTTGGAGTGGGGGAATTTCTCCTTTCCCTCATGGGATGTGTCTGCATGGATCCTTGCTAGTCAGACTCAGTGCAAAGGGCATAATTTGGCCTAGCTGGGAGAGCTTGGAAATTACTATAACTTGCATGTATGTTAAGTGGCTGAAGACAGTATTACAGCTAACATGGGCAGGCACTCATTAGAGCAGTATTTAGTTGAAAACAATTGCGTTGCTGCACTGCCTTCACTAAAAAAAAGGCAATCCCTCTTACCTCTCCATCCCCTGCCCTCAGTGGGAATATCTGATTATAGCCTTTTCACCCAAATTCCACACAGTTCCTCTTTCCTGATGCCAGAAGAAAGCATTTCACACAAAAGCAAAGATTTACAAAGAGGAGACAGGCACCATTGTGTCAGTGTGTTCCATGCCAACTTTCAGCAATCTTAAGAGTTTACAACAATCCAAATGATGTTTCTGTTCTTTATTAATGATATTTCCCAGCTGTTTCTGGTTTACAAAGAGAGGTCTGGTCCTTTGTTATAGGCTGTACCCTGTCACTACAGCAAGCCCCACAGGAGGAGTTCACAATGGGGTGCTTTGTAATTCACTCAGGCAGGAAGAGCACAGTCCCAATGAGAGGCTGCAGATACACAGAGTTTAAGTCTATGTATATTGATGTACAGTACATGTATATGTGTTGTGTATATATAATAAAAAGTAAGTACATGTTTAATCATACCTATGCACAAAATATTTGTCAACAGCCATGCAACCTAGAAGTACCTCAGGGTTTTGTCCTTTCTTTTGTAACGATAGTTCCCTTCAGTAAAGTTTTTATATCATCTTTATTCTTCATGCACTCATTATCTCATTCTTATCCTGACATGTACATTATGCAAACGTGCTTCACATTCACATAAGCCCTATTCTGAATATATTACTGCCTCCTCTGCAATGATTTCAGTGGGGGTTGCGGGTTTGTATGGGACACAGTACAAGGCCCAGTGCTGCTCAGTGCTTACTCCTCTACCTTAGGGTTTCTTTTGGATCTTTATCCCTGACTATGGGCTTGAACTTTGAATTGTGAGTAGGAATTGTTTCTAGTAGGAACTTTCTGTAGTAGTTTCTATCTGCAATTATTCTGTTTTAGATAAAATAACATGGATACAGGAATGGCAGTATTTGGAATTTAGGCTAAACTCCATATATTATGTTTCTTTTAACAAGCTTATCAAAGCTGCTCTGGCATTTTCCATTTACAAAGGGCAATGGCACATGTCAGAGCTCATAAACCAAAGGCATGTTTAAGAGCATCACTGGGCTGGACAGCCCTACTGCTTTTCTGAAGTCTTACAGAGCTATTAGCAATTGATTTACAGGACAGAAAGGTTCAATGGCTAAGACAAGTGAGAGGAAGCACAGGAAGAGTCCTAATGAGATCCAGAACTACTGTCACCTCAGTAATGTGCTAGTATTCAGCTCAAACTGTTATCAGGATGTAGATTTTTTACTGACTTTATAATTCCAACCTTAGAGGTCCTACTAGCCATATAAATGCGTATGAAAAGAAGCAACTCCCAAGAGCTAGGGTCATATGGAGGTGTATATTACTGCAAATAAAGATGGGGGAAAAATATGAGCAATGTAGCTGTCCAAGCTGTGATCTTCATGGATCTGTGAGCAGGTATTCACCCCCCAAGTGACAATGCTGTGATACTGATGTTTCTCTTTCACATAGATAAGTGCTTTTGGAGCTCTGTCACAAGGTGTAGAGCCTCACAAAGAAATGAATAGACAGGTTTAAATGTAGGGACATCAAGCAACCAGGCAGGAAATTATTCTGATTGTTTAATTATGGCATTTTGTGGAATCCTGTATACTCTGGGTCTTTAAAACTCCATGCCTGTTCCCATTAGAAAAGAAGGATCCCCAAGATCCAGAGCTTTCTGCCTCACATCTTTTTGCAGAGGAGAACAAGCAATAGGAGAGGTGAGAGGATGAGGTGCCATGTCTCAAGGAAAGCAAAATTTCAGAAAGAAAAGCAAGATTAAGCTTTTCCTCTCCAATAAGTGAGACACATAGCAAACTGTATCCTAGAGTTACAGATTTGTGTCTGAAATTGCAGGTATCCTTTCTCCTTAGCCCATAGATGTTCAGCAGTTTTTCTCACATGAAGGGGAAACAGACACATACAGAGCTTACACTTCTTTGTATTTCAGCACAGAAGGTGATCATACTTTCATTGTTGCTTTTCATTGTGGAGTCTAAAATTTCCTGACATTTGGACTGACCATCGCTTGCAGAACATTTAATAGCCACAGTGCCTCAGGTATGTTATGATTACTAAGCTACCTGATTATTAGGAAACTAGGATGTCAAGATAGATACGATGACATACCCATAAAAGAACAATTTTAAAATCATTGAACTATAAGTTATAGGTCATGCATGTGTTTTAATATTATCAAAATGACATTAAAGGTTCCATCTCATAATAATGCCAGCAAGGAGCTTATACCTTGATGCAGCACATACATCTTTACTTAAAGGTCCATTATAAAGAAAGGGAAAAGACAGAAATAAAAAATTAGTTGCTTCTATAATTTGAAAGTGCTGTTCATAAGTACAGAATTTGGACCAGTCTTAAATTCAAGCACTCTCACAAAACCTGAAGTGCTTCCATGAATCTTTCCATATCATGCAGAGATGTAAATGGTACATTTCAGAGTTCTACAGCCCAGGACATCAAGTAAGGCCTACAAGATGCAGGGTGCTTCCTAATCTAAAACCTGAATACCAGAAAGTTCCATGACTTTCTCCCATTTTGAGTCTGCACAATCCCAGCAAGACCAAGGCCTCTCAGCAAGACTTGCTTATATGCAACACTGCTCCATCACCTCCACAGACCATACAGACTCAGCTAGCTCAGCTGTTTCTGCACCACACTGCACAGAAATGCCATGGGATGCCTAATAATGCTAAGGTTAAACTATGAACAGTGCACTGCTTTTCTCAGTAAGGCTCTGTGCAGGTACAGATACCCACTCACAGCAGAATCCAACTCTGGTCATCCGTTTTCACCTGCATCAGGAATTTTCCCAGAACATGAGAACTGAAGTGTATGTGTGATATTCATAAATACTGTGAAACACATGCACTTTTAAGATGCAAAAGGATTTTTAAATGTTTTTTTTTTTTAATTTTGATTGAGCTAACCAAACAGACAAACAAAAGTTTCACATCATGCCAGCCTGGAAATATATCATCCATTTCTGACTAGCAAATCTTTTCTTTAATTAGGCAAATTTTGAAACAAAATTAGAAACTTCACTAAGGAGGTATGGAAATAAACCAGGATTTTTTGCCCCTCTGATTTTTTCCCTTTTTTTCTGCAGAAGCCGTTTAGTCATATCCAGGCTAAATTCACACATAGTTCCAGACTGAGGCGTTTTGCATGATCTTCAACTAAAAAGTTTCACTTAGCCTTTGAAATTACTCCAGTTATTTTACATATATGCCACTAGGTATCTGTTCCTCCCCCTTTTTAGATTTGAAGAAGTGCTTCATTTTCTGTTACAGATCTGCTCTCCTCTAGAAGGAATTCTGGTTAGAAGCGTGGAATTTCAATCGAGAGAATGGTTCTATTTGTCAGGACACATGGTTAAAGCTACAGGGTTGTAAAAAGCAGTTCATGCTTACATCAGTCACAGACCAGAAATGAAGGACACGATTTCCTGAATGCCCTGGACATTTCTTGATATCCAAGAGTTTTGCCTTTCCCATTGACCACAGTTCACCCCCAGCCAGCAACTAAGTAACATGCAGCCACTAGCTCGCTCCACCCTTCTCCCAGTGGGATGGGGAGAAGAATCGGGGATAAAAAGTAAAACTTATGGGTCGAGATGAGAATGGTTTAACAACTAAAATAAAATAAAATAAAACAATAATAATAATAATAATAATTGTAATGAAATAGAACATAACAAAAAGAGAGAGAAATAAAAGCCAAGAAAAGACAAGTGATGCACAATGCAATTGCTCACCACTGGCTCACTGATGCCCAAGCAGCGATCTACCCCTCCTGGCCAGCTCCCCCCAGTTTATATACTGAGCATGACATTCTATGGTATGGAATAGCCCTTTGGCTAGTTCGGGTCAGCTGTCCTGCCCATGCTCCCTCCCAGCTTCTGGTACACCTGCTTGCTGGCAGAGCATGGGAAACTGAAAAGTCCTTAACTTAGGATAAGTGCTACTTAGCAAGAACTAGAACATCAATGTGTTATCAATCAACATCATTCTCACACTAAATCCAAAACACAGCACTGTATCAGCTACCAGGAAGAAAATTAACTCTGTCCCAGCCGAAACCAGGACACCATCTCAGCCTTTCCTGATAAGGAATTACTTTACCTGTTACACAAGGTATTAAGTATACTGACAATATAGTGTCTGCAATTCTTTTTACAGTTTAGTTTTTAATTGAAAAAAATACCAAGCACTAATAATGACTTCAGCAATAATAGCAGAAGGCATTCACTTACCCTATGACAATGCAGGAGATGGCAGTTCCCAAAAAGGCGTAGGTTAAAATTGATCCTAAGTTACGAAAAAAATGTCTCTGGGGAGGAAAGTTTGAAAAAAAATCCTTTGTAATACAGTCAGTAAAAGACCTTTCAGACAAAGCTGAAACACCGCATCTAGAAGTGCCATTTGTTACAACCCATACCTCAAATATAAGATGAAACAATATAGGCTACATCAGTTATTCTGGAAAATACAATTTAAGATGATTAATTTTTTGCCTGGTGGAATGCCATCAAAATTCCCCCTTTTATGTATCTGGTCAAATGCTTCAGGATCGTAACAGAAGTTCACATTGAAAGTATCTGATGCAAACAGTATTATAACCCCATCCCTTGAACGAACAAAGTCCTAATCATGCACTAAAACACAGATAGGCTGCTGCCTACATGCAGTATCACCAGATTCAAAGTCATCTCTTCTGAAAACAGGAATGCCCAAGTGTTATAAACCGCAGAATCAAATCTTTGCACAGATATGGAAAGGGAGCAGAATGAGGTCTATGCACCTTTAATTTTCTTCCTTTCCTGTCAAGTTCTTCCTATGCAATATAATCATTAACTGACTCTTCTCTGGCACTGGCCTGTTGGATCTACCAAGTAGCAATCACATTCAGTCACTTTTGTAATACAAGAAAGAGACACATACCTTCTTTAAACTATAGCCAGCATGAAATATAATGGGTGGCAGCAAAATATTGAAGAAGATGGAAGGATCGAATGTCATCTGCCAGAAAGTACAAAAGAGAGGGTAAGGACAAATAAAGTAGCATTTAATTTGATAGGATAGGCTTTAATTGTAACTTCTTATCAGGATTAATCTCAGGATCAGCTTCAGTGTCTGCAGGCCATGACATTGTTCTGAATTGTTTTCTTACAAGTATTAATGTGTAGTTCATTACTGCTTATATATGTAGAATACTACTTGAGAAGTATTCCTTAAAAAAGGAAATCAGTCATGCATCTTACAGGGAACACATACAAGCAGTGTTACCTGTCATAGTATCTGCACCACCAGACACCCAATTTGTCAGTCCCATGGCTTAATTCCTGGTTCAGGCATGGACTTCCTCTACAGTTTCAGGAAAGACACATCATCAGTGTTGTGCCTCAATTCCCCACGTACAGAATGGTGATAAAAGAAAAGGCCTACACTACCAAAACCTATGTAATATTTCCTTTGAAGCATATCTATTTAGGCACAGACAGAGCTTGCTAATGTTGCTTAATGAACCACTGGCTGTCAGCTAGTATGTGCTTTCTTGAACTACTGCACATGAAAACTGTGCACACTTTGACCATCTTCATTACTTCAGCTGAGTTAACCTAAATGTGATAAAAAATAAGATTTTACCTCACATTTTTAGCAGGTAAGGAACATTCATGTGGATAGGTAATGTAGCTCAGATGTGACATAACTCATTAAACTATAATTGTATAATCACTTCTGCTAACCTGCCAGCACAAGTTTCTGTTGTCCTAAAGTTTCTCAGTAAATCTGTTGACTGCTTCTCTAGCATCATTTCCATTGTAACACATCTAGCAAAATATAATCAGTCCAATCCAGTCAATCAGTTTTGGCCTGACTGCAACAAAACAAGCTCTAGAATCTCCACAGTAACTAGCTGTTTCTACTTCCTACCAAAATGCAATTTAGCAAAGCACAAATTGTCCTTTTTGGCAAAAGGACTGCCTATACAGACATGAAATTCACCAATGGCATAAGCCTTTTCTTCCAGATTTTTATTTGAGGATTTTGTGATCACCTCAATTTTTAGCAGCTCAACTAATTTACCAGCAACATCCTCAGTTCCTCGCTGTTTTTTTCTATTTCTATACATGTTGACATTGTAAGTCATATTGTCACGACAATGAAACTGTAATTTGCTTCTGGTGACTGTTATCTGTCTCTGTGTTACTGAAGATGCAACATATCACTGTTATGAAATCTAAGAGGCACTGATGCTGTCCTATTGTCTACATATCTTGTATCTGTTTTATAGGCAAAGGGGTTCCTTATATCCTCAATAAGCTAAGGACTAGATTGAGTCATTCTGCAAAGACTAACTGGATTTTCTTCAAAGACATAGCTAAGGTGCTATTTGCTTTCAGAACTGAAGGTATGCTAGTGGGTTAGTCTCTTCACGGTTCCTGTTCCAAACCACTGGCTGGCACAGCAGGAGACACCACTTGGTCCTCTGTTACCCAGTTCGTTATACTCAAATGCCTGTGTAATGTCAGCCCCATCCATGTGAAACACACATTTTTGTTTCTACAACAGTTTATAAAATATCCGTTAAAATTTTTAAAGTAATGCTAGAGTGAGGATGATGTTAGGTAAGGCAAAAAGTTCTGACTCCAGCTGTTGTTGGTACACTGTTCCTATTTGCCTTCAACTTCAGGCACAGAGAGAGACCAAGAACAATGTTCAGTCACTGCAATTCATTACAAGTAGCTTTCAATAAAATAGTTTAAAACCTGTTTTAAACAACGCTGCTTAAAACCACAGCATTGCTGGAGAAAAAAATATTTTAATAAGTCCATGTACTGTTTGCTGTTCTGTCAGTGGGCTGTATTATACCAATAATTTTAAAAGCGACAGGATGTAATTAATGCAAAGGCTCGCAGCTCCTTTGTCCAGATAAAGTGATATTTTAAGGCTACAGTATTCTAGATTAAGTATTTAGCTTCAAAAGAGTAAGACCTGACTAAAAAATTACTTCTGTCTTCTTACTAACAGATAGCTTGATTTGATAAACAAGAAGTGACAGCTCAGCCTTTTTTTCCATTCTGCTTACTTTGAATTATAAAGTTGAAAAAAACTAGCTGGCAGATAACATGCCCACAACTTTAGCTATGCTGGTAACTTCAATGAAAACACGATAGAAAAAGGATTTTCTTCACTTATGAACTAAAAGCCTCAAATGTTAATTTTGGAATTAATTAAGCAAATACATTAAAATATTTTTTCCATAGGCATCACAAATCCTGACTGCATGTTTTATTATTCAAAACCATGTTCTAAAGAATACATGTTTGTAAGTCATGGCACAGTCTATTCTTTCTGATAAACACACTTAGTAAAATCTTATACTGAGGTCAAAAGGGAATTACAGTTGTACAAAAAAGAGCTTGGTGTGATCATGTTTTCTGTTTTTTACGTTAGTGCTTTTGCCAGTCAGAAAGGCTGCCAGGCATTGTTATTGTTTCCTAAATACTGTTGAATTCCTCCCCCTTTCCTTTTTTATTTATTTTCTTTGTAAGGGGGGCATTTGCCAGATGATTTTAAAGGAAAAAGGAGTGAAAATCCAGGCAGGCTGAGGCTTCTCCAGTAATACGGAGAAACACATAATTCACAGTTGAGACTTCTAAGAATATTCCAGCAAAGTGAGACTATGAAAAGAAGATTGGGCAATCCCCTGTCAGGGCAACAGAAACTTCTGTACAAGTTAGTGCTCCTCCTTTCTCATAATACAAGTCAGCTTCAGTATATCAGGTCTGATGGCGATGTTCAAATTTAATGCATTAGTACATATGCCTTGGAAATGAAACACACACTTGGACTAAGACAAACCTCTTGCAACCAACTAGCAGGAAAAAGGATGAAGATTCAGAAAAATCTGACTAGTCTGACTGCCACAGTATCTTCCTGTCTCCACCCACCACAGCTCTAATAGTCCTTAACAGTCTAGTTCTTTCTGAGAATGGCAAGTCTGGCAGTAATGACAGACAGGCACACAATGGTGCTGCATCAGCAAGGAATTTGGGCAGATGGTTAAGTCCTAATATCTGCTGAGTTCCCTGGTGTACATTCTAAGCATAACTTAAAAGTTTTTATAATGATAACCACTATAATAAACAGGAACATGTATTACAGTGCTAGATAAACAATAATACTTGGAAAAAAGCAAAATAAGATATTGCAATATTGTAAAAAAAGCAATGGTAAGGGCTTAGAAGCTTCATGTAAATATGTGATGTCTTCGAACATAAAATCCAGGTTTCAAAAAGTCCCTCTGCACTCATGAGTTCTTTAAATTGCTGTAATTTTTTAATAAAGTGAACGTTACATCAAATAAATATTGCAAGGGTGGGGAGAGAATATACTAACAAAGTAAAATATTTTAATATATACTGGAAAACAGAAAAGGCCATGACATTGTAAAAGACTCTGTAAACTTCCTCCCACACTTCCCATTTTGCATCCAGCCTGAATTGCCACAATGCTGTCTCCCCAAGCTTGGGGATAGCCAGTGAAATCCCCGCTGAGGACCACTGTAGTAGTGAATGAATGTATGAGAACATTGTAATGCACTTAAGCATTATAAACCCCCCCCTTATCTATGGAAGTTTACATACTTACAAGTTTGTATTTTGTAAAATGTTTAGAGTTTGTAGTTACCTCTGCTGTATACAGGAGGTAAAGCTCTCTTGCATTATGCTGCCAGAACAAGTCAATTTTAAGACAGAGGACAAATAAAGGTATCAGTGGGGCTTATAAAGTTTTGGCGGTGATGAATCCAAGGTAACAGCTGCATCTGCAAGTGAACTTGGTGTCTGCAGACGGTGGGACTGTCATCAAAAAGAGTTCTGGCAACTATTCTGCAAGCTTACAGCCAGTTGTATGCTAAATGATGGTCAGGTTTCTACCTCACCTTATTTCCCTTCCTGTTCTCCTTCCTCACTTACCCTTCTCACCCTAAATTCAGAATAGCTTCTCTCTCCCTGTGTCACGTTTTAGCTTGAAACTTGTTTTCCTCTCTCAAGGGTGTAAATAAAAGAAATATCTTACACAGTTTAGAACAAAAATAAGACCGGTTTTACCTTTTGAAGCATTGCATTGCCCTGGTGACCATTGACATTGTGGTGGCTGATCTCTCTTTTGTATTGATATTCATAGACCTGATTAGTTATATTAATAAGTAGAGTAGGTGGCCCAGATTTCAGCTTTTCACATTCATAAACAGTTCCACTTTCAACATCTGGTGCTTTTGTTGCGTATCTTATAATTAATCCCATTACAAGGCCTGGAGAGGAAAAAAAAAAAAAATCAAAACAAGCCAAAGAGATTCAGGTACTTTTAACTATCTGATGCTACACAATTACTGATTTGGAGAAAAATGAACTTTATTAAAGCTAGGACACACCTTCTCAGTGTTCCCACCTTCACAGAGGTACACCTCACTCAACACTTCATGGATGACCATATTCTTCCACAATGGTCATTTCATTAGAATACAGATGTTGGCTTGACATATGCTCAGTTGTACTCTTATTTTTGTGATCCAGTTGCTGGAATCATTCTGATATAGTTATTAACTGAGTTGCTCATCCACCGCACTTTCAATAGATATTTAGAGTAGGGGGATGCCTGTATAACTAATGTGCTCTACTAAGCATGTAAAAACCAGCTGTGCTTTTGGTGACTTTACACACTTCATTCACGGGGGCAAAACTCTGACACAGTGTTCTTAGGCACATTCTGCTTTCTGTAGAAAACTGTGTGTGGTTTTGAGACTGTATAAACATGGGAAAATAAATGCAGGAAGAACAAAAGGAAGATTAAGACTGGGATTAACTGGTTTGATTATCTACAATTTAGGACTCTTATCTAAGACAGACATTTTGGCTCCCTTTACAGTTAACAGAGAGGAAAATGTACTACTGTGATTGTCCTCTGGAAGGTACACTTCTTTCTGTTGGCTCTAGTGGGAGCCTGCATGATTACTTCAGGAGAGGTGACTAATATTTAGCTAGATAACATTACTGAGATTATTTCCACCCTCAGAGACTTGGGTTTGGTTTCAAATTTAATTTCCATGCTCCTTTTATGTCCTATGTGCTTTAAGTCCCATGTATATGATGAACAGCTTTACAGTTACTAATTATGAACACATTCATAAAATGCTAAGAATACTCATATTAAATATTGACGGAAGACATCTAAACATCTACATAGATACACTTACTAATGAAAGATAAGAACAAAATTAAATTACAGGAAATAGCTGATAAGCGTCTGAAAAATATGTTAAAGTTTTATCCAGTAATCAGATGCCACAGTGATAAAAGTGATCGTAAATGCCTAGAGCAATAGCATGTCTTTGTTACTGCCACAGTTTCCCATAACAGAGACTCTCTGAACTGCAGATTTCTAGCCTCCATGTAAGGCAGCTTCCTGGTCTGAAGCTACAGCAGAGTAACAGCTGTAGTGCTTGTCTAGTATTCATATGCATGTATGCTTGTTTTTTATCTATTGTTTAGTATGGTTGGCTTGTTTAAATGGTAGAGGATTTAGATAAGCAGTAGAAAATCCCAAGGCCACTTTCTTAAGTTATACAGCATTTGTGAATAAATCAGGTAATAAATGTAGCTGCAGTAAAGACAGAATTCTGTGAAATTTTAGAGGAAAGCATGTATGGGGAAAAAGGAAGCAAGCACTGCATGTGCTAATAGGAAATATGACTTCTATAGTGGTCAGCCCCAGATGTCCAAAATTGTGAGTCAGAACCCAGGAAACCATTAATTAACTAAAACAGTCAGGGTTTTCATCTTATTTTTATTAGATTTCCTCTAGAAAACCACATCTTTAATTTTCAAATTCAATTTCAAGTACATTAAAAATTCAACTTCATTTGATGCTTGGACAAGACTTGATGTTTCCTTCTCATTCTCTGGAATAGAAAACTTCAGAAGTTTTCTCTTTACCATTTTTGTTCCTATCACTCAATGTTTTAAACCATAGCCTCTGTTGCACTTCAGTTACCAGATATTACATAGACTTAATCAGCTCAGATAACAGAAATATTTTGCAGATGTCCAGCAATGCCTGTGCAAGGACACTGGCAGGAAAAGATTATTCAAGAACAAGAGTATTTGGCAACACAGTTTGTTAGAATCAGTATCAGGTCACAGCATGGAATAGGTTTCGAATAGTGAGGAGAAAGAAGTGTTTGGTTAGATGAATGTGCCATTACAACCTGTTCACCCATCCCATCATCTCCTCTTTACCTTCCTTTTCTTTCCTTCTGCACTCTCACTGTCTGCTTACCAAATTTCCCTGTTATGTCCCTCATTATCTTTCACATGATTCATCTGTGCCTCCCCAACTTCTTGTCTTGCTACATTTACTGGTCTCTAACATTTACCTGTTCGTTTACAGCACCTGTCATATTCACCTGCCTTTTTCTGGATAGTTTTACCTAGACCCTCACACTATGTCTTCCAGAATCATGTAGGACAGTAATCTTTTTTCTACTAGCCTTGTTTCTGTTACACTGGCAACAGTGAGCATCATGCTTATTTGTACAAGTAACAGTCGTCTTGCTGCATACAGAAGACAAGACTTTAAGGAAACAGTGCTATTTTTAACTGAGAGCTCAAAAATCATGAATGAAGAGATAAAAACATGAAAGTGATTTTAAAAATAAGAGTTTAAATCCTACTATTCAGAGTTCTTCGTCTGTTTTTAGCCTTTTGTCATGGTTTAACCCCAGTCAGCAACTAAACACCACACAGCCGCTCACTCACTCCCCCCCTTACCCACTCCCCTCTCTCCCAGGGGGAGAAAATCGGGAAAAGAAGTAAAACTTGTGGGTTGAGATAAGAACGATTTAACAGAACAGAAAGGAAGAAACTAATAATGATAATGATAACACTAATAAAATGACAACAGTAATAATAAAAGGATTGGAATGTACAAATGATGCGCAGGGCAATTGCTCACCACCCACCGACCTACACCCAGCCAGTCCCCAACTGGCGATTTCCCCTGCCCTCACTCCTCCCAGTTCCTAAACTAGATGGGACGTCCCATGGTATGGAATACCCCGTTGGCCAGTTTGGGTCAGCTGCCCTGGCTGTGTCCTGTGCCAACTTCTTGTGCCCCTCCAGCTTTCTCGCTGGCTGGGCTTGAGAAGCTGAAAAATCCTTGACTTTAGACTAAACATACTTAGCAACAACTGAAAACATCAGTGTTATCAACATTCTTCTCATACTGAACTCAAAACATAGCACCACCAGCTACTAGGAAGACAATTAACTCTACCCCCGCTGAAACCAGGACACCTCTGCAGTTTAACTGTTTACATGGCTTGTGCACATAATAACTTTCAGTATGGCAACATGGAACTGCTCCACGGAGATCAGTGGAGACCAGCCGACTTTGCCTTTACCGTCTCTGTCATACAGCCAGGTGGACTACTGTGTCCTACAACCTTCTGAGACTCCTCGTATGTCTGTTATATTGGCTAATACAGCATATACTTTGAACCAAATTAATTTTGATTGTTTTAAAAATGGAAACAAATGTTCTCAACTATAGTAATGCAGTTGCACTGAATTGTTAAAGGGCAAATTATTTCAACCTGTAGTGTCAAGTTTAGACTAGGAGTAGAAGGCTGTTCTTATTCTGTATTTTGAGAAGATATGTTATCTTCAGCTGTAGTCTCAAACTGCTTTGAGGTCCCTGTAGCTCTCAAGGAAATTCTATAATGTATTGAATTTGAACAAAATGTGGATGGGATCCATAATGATAGGCTAATTCAGAATATTCTCGAATGCTCTATGGAAGGTTCAGCCAAAGACAATTGCTATCACTACACTATATTGCAAGAATCAATATAAGTGATGGGATGGTATTCTTCCTTCAGAATTAATAAATGTGCCAAAGAGCCTATATAAAACCCCCAGTGAATTAAAAATCTGGGAAGAGAGTATTTAATATTTTAGTAGGTGTATCATTTATGGAATGCGCTTTATGCTTTAAATCATTATACAACATTTCTTTCATGATAGAATTCCCGAGCCAAGATCATATTCTAAAAGAAATAATTCATTTTTAAATAGGTGTATAATGTACTCTCCACTACTCCATCCTCCAAACTGAAATCATGCTTTTGTAATGAAACATTCTTTATAGTTCATCTAAAGAAAAAAACCCCCAACATTTGGGAAATACCATTTGGATGTATCTACTATGAAAAAAGACTGACTTCTAATTTCCTTGCAATCAGTGTTTTGTGGCAGAAAAATTAAACATCAACATTTACTCACAAAGTTCTACAGACTTTGGTATGTAAAAACATACCTTTTGTACAAATAGTTCTAGTTTCATACTGGCATGCACAGAAAACCTGGCTTTACGCTGTAAGTCTAGGAATTTAGCAGTTAAAACTCCCTGAATATGAGTTGGGAATGATGCTGCATCTGTTACCTGACATCAGAAGTAGGTATTATACTAAGATACTGGTTAGCATGAATGAAAAAGTTTCAAATAGTATTACATCAGTTAAGGATGTAGGTAATTATAAATGCAAACTCTTGTGCAAGGCAAAACTTGAGTGTACTAGCACAAAGTAGAGAACCTATCTTGTATCCTGGGAGTCCAAATCCAATTATAAATGTTTTCAGCTCAGCTTCCCCTTATTTAAGACATTTTCCTTCAAAACTAGTACCAAGGCTTCATTTAATTCATGTTTTAAGCACATTATTTAAATGCAGGATTGAAACAGAAAAGGGTGTAACATTACAGATTTCTTTTAAAAAGACTCAATTGTCCTTTGAAGTAAGATCTTGCAGCAAAATCTCACTAACTAGAGCTCAGTCATATTTCAACTGAAGGCAATACAGGTTTTCCAGCTTCTTCAGTGGAAGCAGGATAAAATCCTTAATCATAGATGAGAGCATTGGAAGGGATTTCTTAAGTCATTCATGCCAAACTTCTGAGCTAAACAGGACTGTTCTTTCCCCAAGATTTTATCTAGTCAGCTGTTAAATGCCTTCCTTAATAATGACACTCCGGGATGCAGTTTTAGCCACTACTTGATGTTCCCAAATATTTTAGAATTTCTTCCAAATTTCTTTGTTTGCCTCAAGAATGCTATTCCTCTCTTCACCTACCCACTACAAAATGTCAGTTTCTGCCTTGATCATGATTTTCCCATGCTTTCCTCAGAATCCTGACAATGTTTGTTCATTATAAGCGTTGTACTCAGGAAGACAATGAAGTACTCTATTTTACTGAGGGCTAGAGATTCCTCTTTCTGGGACTTGTTACATGCATTGCTGTCTGAGAATTAGGGGAACTCAGAACACACAATCAGAAGGAAACTACAATTATTTCACAGAAGAGGCATAATGGATTTAGGAGGTTTAAGAATCATATTGCCTAATCATTAGACACCTCCACCAAAGCTGAATCAAGAATTCTGATTGTGCCTCACTTCCAAAACACTCTGCATGGGATCCTCAGAAAAGGCTGAGGAAGGGCTACTGTGAGTCAGCTTTCCCATTGCACACCTGTCAAGAGCTGAACAATTGGAGGGAAGAAAAAAAAAAAGCAAAAAAAAAAAAGTGGTAGACCTCCAATCCCACCCCTCCAAACTTCAGGAAGCATCTCTAACCACTACAACACAAAGCCATTTCTTGTGAGTGGTTCAATGACTGTGTCCTGTCATTCATCCTTTTCATGTTTGTCTTTCAGTCTGATCAACTAGTCCCACAGAGCATCTTCATTCAGCCTCACCTCCACCCTAATGGGTATCACACATTCCCTAAGGGCAACAACTATTCAAGCTGAGAACTATTTCAACCAAAGTTGCTAATTAACCTAGCAGATAAAAGGCACAGATTGTATTAGTGGGTTGATGGTGGAATTTTTTTTTGTTTGTCTGTTAGTTTTTTTGTTAAAGTTTACTTCTGGCTCCCTACCTGCAGCAGTGCTTTAGCATCTTAATCAGAGGTAACTAGTGGCACCTGTATGTAGCTCTGATACCTAAATTCTGGGGAGGATGAGAAATTTGGATACTTGCACTCAGTTTTTTCTTGTGCTAGCTTTGGGCTATTTCTCTGCTAATGTGGAGGGCCATGACTTACGCATTACGTCGGGAATTTGGCACCTAAGGTTTTATGACTGAGGTATCCAAATAAGCCAGGCCCTGCAGGAGCTGGCTAATAGGCACTCAAGTCTTTTGTTGTCTAGTTGTCTATTGTCTAGTACTAAGAGGCCATCTTCTGGGGTCTGCTGCTAAGAGAGGCTAGCTACTCTTAACTGAGAGAAGTGGCATTCAGTTTTCATTACTGTTTGTGTAGATAATCTACCACACTAATTCCAACTATGCTGTCATATAGAAAATTGTGCTGATAAGTTATATAAAGGATGTTTTTCCCTTTCTGGGTGGCACAAGTTACTTTTTCATATCCACCTGCCTGCTTGATATACAGAAATCAAGAAGTAAGTTGAGTTTACTATTTGGGGTCTGTTTGTCAAACCAAGCTCCAGTGTTCTTGTTCTCTGATATACTGGAAAACAAAGGAATGAATAAATAAACAGGTAAGTCTGTATTCTTCTTCACTGTTTGTGAGTAATTTTTCAGTCTGGTGTCAAAACCAATAAACAAAATGTGTGTTTAAATACTTTAAAGCTAAATGCCTTGAAATGTAAATAGACATATATATGTACACTTTTTTTGTGTGTGCGAAATAATGTTGAATTCCTGTTGAATTAATTCTTATGAACTGATTTTGGGTTATGCTAAATGCTTTCGGTTTTTTCATTGCAACTGCAGAAAGATTTTTAATTTAAATATAGCTATATTTAGTGTTGAACCATTGCTTTGATAAAAAAAATTAATACATCTCAGTTTCTAAAGGGACAGTTTTTAGTGGGGCTTTTTTTTTTAGCTGGAACTATTCAGCCTAAAACTGCATTTTCCTACAAAGTTTATGCAAAAAAAACCTGCCAAACAACCCCTTTATTTGTGCTATACTTTAAATAGTCTTCAATTTGTGGCTGTTCAGCACTTTGCAGTAACTGTAAAACTTCTTCCTGTTTTTGTATTTCTGTGGTTGTTTCCCCCCCTGGTCTTCCTTATATTTCACTTTCTCTATCCTTTCTGCTGCTATACCCCTAGTGACACACTGTCTTAATGAGTAATACAGACCCATCTACCACACTGTGGGACACTATCTGCAAATAAGTGGCCATATTCTTCTATCACTTGCAGCAAAATTACTGGTTTCTTGTGCTGCTATTCATATATCTAGCAAATAGTTCAAGGGGCTGGAATAAAGCAAACCGTAGGGCAGAGACTTTTGGTTTGTACAAACAGGTATAAACCAGAACTGTTCTAATAATGAAGACAAAAAAATAAGTGAGAGCAGGATTTAGCTCACTGTCAGTGCTTGGTGACATGAAGATTTTCTCCTGAAGCTGCTGCCTGTTGATCTGACACCTCTATCATGAGCTCTGAAATTCCACTTTCTTTTCATTATTGCTATTCCACAATGCTAAAGATACCAAACCCCATATCCAAAATTTCTAAGGATAAAAAGGACATCATCAGCTTTTTGGATCCTATGAACAAGCTTTTTTCCCTGTTTGAAGGCTGCCATAAATAATGCAAGACTAAATAGATAGTTTATTTACAATCATGAGGAATATTTCCTTTGTTCATGAACATTTTAATAATTCAAAAGCTCTATACTGCTGGAGCACTAATCTTTTAACTTATCAAAAGAGTATCATGAGCTGGTTATCCTCGTGATGTGCAGATTATGTGCTGGGCAGGCAGCAAAATAGAACCAAAACACAGATAAAACTCCAAATACTGATTTATTTGTGTAATGTTGTATTCCCCCATATTTCATTTCTATTTTGATAGGCTTTTGTCTAAATCTTCAACAAATGTTGTCAGCTGCACATGGGAAACAGCACAATAGTGTAAAAGAAGCTACTATAGAAGTCACCCACGCAATGGGAAAAACATCATAATTTACTAGTTGATCATAATGAACATACTGCACAGTGTTTCATGGTTTTCCTTTTGAGAGATGCTAGTAAAAATGCAACAAGCAAATGTATTCTCAGCGATGCTATGTAGCTTGTACCCCGTAAAACTGTTAAACAACAACCTAGGCGATGCCTGACAGTGAAAACCATTGCATTTAATGAAGTATTTTGCGATGTGTATTTCAGTCTCAACTGATTCAGTTGAAGTGTGTTTTCTATGTGCAACAGATTTCAGGATTAGAAAAAGGGCATATTATCAAATAAATACTTTTTCACAACTTTAAAATAAACTCAAGGCAGATAAGAATTAAGAGATCCCACAGACCCAGGTGTTAGGGGCTCAGTGACTGGCTTTATACAAGGCTTTCTTGTTTACTTGCTCTCCTTCAAAGTATCAAGTCACCTGTGAAGATAGTAAGCAAGCCAAGAAGATGAAATAGCCTGCGTTCTTGAAATTTCATACAGTTAATTTATCTAAGGAAATAGTTTGAAAGGGATACAAGGAAGACTGTGATCTTCAGCTGCAGTCCGCCTATGGAACTGAGATGACCTTAAAATTCTTGATATAGAAAAAGCAAATGAAACTTTTATCTCAAAATGTAGGGGTCAGTTGCCTTTTTGTTGCAGGCTTGCAGCTGAACCTCTACAGAGTTCTTTGCGTGCGGTGTGCCATGATAAACAAATATTCTTCAGAACATGCAATTTTAACAAAACCAGTTTTGGGTATTACACTGCTAGGATATGTAATGTGCATAGAATGAGTCTGAGTCAAAACAGGCTGGCATTTAGATACTTAATGATTGAGCTGTTGATTTTTATCTTCCATTTTGACAGTGTTACCCTCCTGTAGGTGTTTTATTGTAACAGAAATGGCAGTCACAGGCTTCTCTCAAAGTGAAACAACAGTAAGAGAGAATGACAAGAGAAATCATTATACATGAAGTGTATACCATTAAACTAGTGAGTACTTATCAGTGGACAATGCAGAAAGTTCTACATTAAAGTGATACACAATATTGCAAAACTTCCTAAAAGAAGATTAGAACTAGACAGGCAAACTGAAATTACAGTACAATGACAGCATTCAGAGAAGACTTGAGAGAGGCATTCCTCATAGCATGTTTTTCAAAGGCACAGAGAAAAAACAAAACTCTCAAGATAGTTTAAACTTTATTAGACAACATGGCTGTATCCACAAGGCTCCTTAGTCTAACACCCTCAAATGCTATTAAAAAAAAGGCATGGAAAATAAGCAAATTAAACAGTCTCTTTCACTGAGGGCATTTCACTCTTTTGAAAACAGTAAACTCCCTAACTCTCAAAGTGTCATGCAATGGCTGTCTGCCCACAGAGGAACATAACGCGCACATCGTGAGGATAGCCAGCTCATGATAGTTGCTCCCTTAAGAACTCAGCCTCTCTCTACTTCATGAGAGATGCTATTACATTATTATTCTTTTACTGTACAGTTATGGAGCTGATGATATTTCATTCAGCACATTTTCTGAGCTTTGTCAGCACTTCATCTCAAGTGCCTGATCATAAATATGCGACTAGTCCCATGTTAAGCTGGCACTTGAATTTATACTCACCATAAAGCATAGCTCCTCCAGTTTCATGCAAAAAGCGGAATCGATGGTTTTTAAACAACCAAATTGTTAATATTGTAAGAATGAGCAGAAAGTTAAAGACTAGCAACTCCACAGCTCCCTGATGGTAAAACTGATCTTCATCTTTCACTGATACATATTTCTTCAACTTCTCCATTTCATTCCCTTTATGGAAAATATGTGCAAAATAGAAAGAAAAAAAAAAAATCGCAGGAAGGAAAGCGTTACCACCTTTGGTGCAAAAAGTCCAGATCCTACAGAAATTCACAGCGAGCACATCTGTTTCATTTGCAGCCTCATGGTAAAGTGCCCCAGCTCAGAATTCAGCTGGATTCTAGTTACAGCTTCCTGTTTCTCTCTTAAAGCTGCCCTGTCTCATTTTTAATGTTAAGGTTGCATCGCTGGACTGCACTTGCTCCAGCTGTAGATGTACAAAGCGCCTCCAAGGCTCGGGCTCTGTCAGTTTCTAAAATTCTGTTGTAAAACTTAGTCTGTGTTCATAATGTTTGTTCCTGTAGTTTACAGCATAATCTGAATCCTAAAAATCATATTTTGTCTTGATAGTTTAAGGTGAAAAAAAAATGACGTTAAAAGAATGGCATAGCAACCTTCACCACATTTTGGAAGTTTAAAAATCTTTCCTCTTTCCCAATTTTAAATGTGAGTAACATAGAGTAAAGGTGGCACTTTACTATGGTGCAAAGACAGAAGAAGAAAACAAAACAATGATTAAGGATTTCAAGATGTAGGCCTTGAACTTATATTGATCCTGTGTGAAAACTGAAAGATCTCTGTAAAAGCAAGGGTCCAATTACCTAGAATTAAAAGCACTTAAAAACCCCCATCAAACTGAATAAAATGCAGTGGAATTTACTTTCCATCATTTCTGCTGTTTGCATGTTTACATTTACATTACTCAAGCCAGGAAAACAGTAGAAATTGTCTTACTATTTATAGCTAATACTCATGGAAGCTTTTCTGTCTGAGCCCAAGGCTGCAATACATTTATTATACTGGAGAATTCCAAATAAACTCTCATCTTAATCAGAAAAAAAACCCTGATTCTGCTTCTCATTAAAAAGGGACAATCTTCTCATTATTTTTTGTCACAATCTCATAAAATGTATTTTTTTCAAAACATTTTGGGCCAAACTAATCTGTATAGAACCCATTCAAAGTCAGGTATTTGTCAAAGGTGAATAAAATAGAAATACCTAGATATCCATACGTTCAGTAATTTCAGGGCTGTAGCTCATTACAAGATGAATGTTCCTAAGAAAGCACTATTGCTTCAATCTACAATGTTTTAAAATAATTTTTGCTTGGTAGACAAACAATTCTTTCTTCTGTGTAAACTAATTTCATCACATTTTGGAAGTTTTAATTTTTCTTTCACTTTGTATGGAAAGCAATTTCCTTCTATTTTTTTTTAATTAATGTTTTTTTTTTAACCAGATTTTTTTTTTCAATCTCCATCACTGGCTTTAGTCTGTCCTCTCCACTGTTTCACTATCTTCTCTCCTTTGTGTTTCCCTCATTTTCTCTTTCATTTTGTAATTTTACCTGATAATTTGCAAACATAGTCAGGATTATTTAAGTCAAAACTGTATTTCTGAACTGATTATCCATGGAGTCTCTGTGAGATGAAAAGTTGGCAAAAAGCAGCTGATACTTCCCAAATTAATGAACCATGCAACTCAATTTCAAGTAAGGATAAAACTTTGATGTTAACCTGTATTTTCTGAGAATTATTCACTACTGTATTCTGAATGACAAAATAATGTGTAAGGGAATTAGATGTAGCAATTTCATTATACAACTGATGCAACTCTTTTTAAAATGTTAGTTACATAGCCAAGGATTATAACTTTTATAAAGGAGAAAAATAAAAATGAAGGCTTGATTTGGATATCATATTCACAGTTTAGAAATGACAGTGACCTTAACATTGTGAGACTGATCATCCATCTCCAATGTGCAAGTATCAAAAGCAAAACAAAAATAATTTGAAAATAACCACATTCAGTATCTATCACAATGAAAAACAAAGATTTATTTATTATGAAAACCAGAGTTCCTTGCTACCCTTGTCAAATAGGTAATTTGCAGGTGCTTATAATAGAATCAATGGAAAAGAAGCAGAAAACAGTGAAAGGAGGTCATTTTATACTGAGAATCTCAGTGATTAGACTACTCACCTCAGATTTGGGAGGCCAGGTTCAATTCCCTTTTCTGTTTGAATTTACCTAAACCCGTATGTCTCACCAGACAACAAGGAGTTCCTCAGTCTTACTGCTAGAGCAGTTGCAGTATGAAATATTTGAAATGCGTGTTAAATTTCCCAAAGCTGCATTTCCCCTTTTGCAAAATAGGGTTGTAATTCTGCCCTATTTCACAAGATAATCTGATGCATGTTTGTGAAATGATCACATGCTATAGCGATTTGCACTATGCCAGAGCTTAAATGGAAACAAGTAATTTTAGATTTAGTATCAGATTTGGATAATAAACGTATTTTAATTTATTGACCCATAACAGGAGGTGGAAATGATGGAAATTTCTGAGTTATTTTTTCTCTGTGTGCTATCCATTTGCATACTAGTCACATCAGTTACATTAAAAAAAACAGTATGTGATCATATTAATAAAAGGTATATTGCTTAGGAGCAAAGGGGAAAGAATTTATATTGCATAAACAACTTGAATTCTTTATTTTCCAGGCTTTTGCACTCTCTTTTAATATGAAGTATTTTAAAGTGTATTGAACATCCTGAGAAAAATATTAATATGCTATCACATATACAGTACAAATTGCTAGGCAATATATTAGTGGGCAAAAAGTAGTACAGTTTCCCTGGCTTTGATTCCCCAGTAAAGAATTTGACATAGAGATTTTAAGTGTGGTGGTTTTGGGGTTTTTTTTTGCTCGTTTATATGGAAAATTATAATTCAAGGGGAAAACCCAAAAATCTAACTTACATGGTGGTTAGATAACCCAAGACCTGACTTTGTTCAGGAGGAATTTTCTAAAAAATGGACACACTGTGAAAATAATTAAACTGTGTAGTGGTTAATCAGTCATGTTTCCGTGTGTGAAACTGTTTTAGGAAGAATTATAAGGTCATCAGAGAGAATGGTGTTTAGTGGTTTTTTTTCCTTTTAGAGAAGCTCTGAAGGCATTTTCAGACTTTTATGTAAGAAAAGACACCTGTGTCAGGAAAAGTTTTGCTCAGAAAACATCTTTGTCCTCAGGAATAAAAATTTAGACACTAGTAATCTTGCTTCAGACATCACAAAACCTTGTCTTTGTTGGGAAAATGTTGGGGTGTTTATGTTTGTTTAACTGGTTTTGTTTGTTCTTTTGTTTCTACTGAACTAAAAATCACAGGCTTGTTCCAAGATTTACTTTTTTGGTAGGTTATAAGATTCTGAAGTTTGAATCTTAACAACGTAAGAGCTTTAAAAAAGACTCTATCTGAAAAGTAAGACTGCATGTCCCAGCTCTACAAACTTTTCAGCGTGTGCTTAAGTCAGTTAAGTCACTGATTCAAGCCTCACTTACTGAATAGGTTTTGGACTTAACAAATTAATCTAGACACATAACAACCTTTTTCTTTACTGATAGTTAAAGGGGTATATTTCCTTAATGTTGGCATAATAAAAAGATGCTTATAGTTCAAGAGCTTATTGCTGTAATGGATGAGGGATAAATTACGTATTCTATCACTTTAACTGCTTCCACATTCTGGGTTGCATAGAAGTGAATTACTTTAGTAGAAAAAACCCCCCACACCTCTACAGAAAATAGCTAAATATTTCAAGGCAGACTTTGAGGATATATAACCATAGTTTTGGATGCTGAGACCAAACCTCTCTCTTTAAACTGTTGGAATATCTGTGATAGCCACAAAAAAGTTGGGAGAAATGATGTGAATTGTTTTTTTACTTCTTGCGGATAATGGCTTTAAACACTAGGCTAAACAGTTCTGTTCCTCCATACACTCTGAGTTCAGCAAGTGATTTTTTTGAATGCTTTCCTTCATGCACAGAAGTACAACACTAGACACTAGGGAACCATTGTAATCAGAGTTTTCCATTAGGTGAATGAAAGTTTTAGGCTTGCAGGTGTTAGACTTGGGGCTTAAATTCTGCTAAAGACTCAGCTCAGCTCCTTATATAATTTTGGGGAGATTTGGTTCTAAATAGCATTCATCGTGTTACAGGATTGGGCTTTTAGGTATTGCTTTCCTCTCAGAGATGCAAGACAATTTTAAATCAGCTTTCCAGACATAGCCACCCATCATAGTGCTGCTTATCAGGAATCCAGAAATGACATCCAAAACTGTTGTTTTTCTTCACGTTCTCAAACATTGTATTAATCCTTCACAGAGCCATGTACACTTGTCTAATTCTATAATTGTATCCCTGTCTGCAACTGGCACTCACAGAATTTTTAGCTTGTGTGTCCATTATGCCAAACAAACGTTTTCTTTTCTTTTTGTTTAAAGATAAATTTTGATTATTTGAAACTAAGCATTTATCTTCCACAAAAAATTATAAAATCTACTTTTTTTTTTTAACTCCATGTTGTTGGTTTTTCTCCTTTTTACATTCTAAATTTCTTCAAATGGCTTTTTGGTCAATATTTTCAATCTTCCATTTCATTTGGTGCATAGAGCATTCTCTGTGAATTCCAACCAACACATAAGATTTCTGATTCCTGGTCAAAGGTATTTCTCCAAATTATGTATTAAGTTTTTGGGGTTTTTTCCTTTCTAAATGAAATTCATAATTTATGTGGATTCTATCTTGATGAAAGATTTATCATAGATAGTAATTTTCCAGGGACTTTGTCCTAATGATATTAACAAAGTTCTGTTCCCCTCCAACCAGAACAGTTTAGCATTCTTAGTATGTATTTGTACTGTACTGTTCTAAAGAAATTAATACAGGTTTGCATCAGTGGACCTCTTTTCCACATATTGAGTTAATCTTACATTTTGGGGGAAGGAGGTAAAATAGGCTCATGAGTGAACAATAAGTACTAATGTTCATGAAGCTTCTAAAGAATCAGGTATTTAAAATGGCCATGTTGAAGCAGTATAAGTTTATCCACAGGTAGATCTTGGAAGAAATTCTTGTGCTGTGCTAGCAAGTAGAAAGCTGATGTTGCAGACTTTTTTAGTGACTGAGTAACAGAGACTAGAAACATGCAAATACTTTTCATCAGGTGATCTGTGCTAAGGGCCTGGGCTCAGAGAGAATATTTTTTTTTTTTTAATACAGAGAAAAATATCTCTGCGTATACAGCTGAAAAATATCAGGTGTCTCACAACATGGTTGTTTCCTATTTGACAACACGTTTACCAAAAGTAACCATTTTTCTTTCTAACCTTTCTAATTCAAGGTCATCATTCATTCACTATGAAGAAATGCTAAAAAACAAGAGGTAGCCTGTTTTGTTTTTTTTTCTACAAAACACAGGCTACTTGTTTTTAGCTAATTGCCACAATTTATATCTGTAGAATACCATTGCCTTAGCTTGATTCCTTACAGATAGTAAAATGCTTTCTAATTTTAGGATTAGGAATAGCAATGTTTACATCATTCACAAGGCTTTTTAGGAATTCATTAATATTTGTAAATGGTCTGAGATCATTGCATAAAAAGTGCTATTTGAATAAAAGGTAATCTTAGTATCAGCTTTTGGCATTCACTTAGTTATTTTAAGTTTCCTTTACAAATAGGAACTGGTGCTTATTTCCTATTCCTTCTGTATCAGATATGGCATTTGAAAAATATCGTAATGGTTGAGGACATAGAGAAACAACATTTTCATATCTGATTTTTAAGTTACTAATATTTTCTAAGTGGGCCAGATGTTCAGCTGCAGCAATCCACATAAGAGTTCACTACTATATTATTGCTATACACTATCTGAAATACGCAAAAAATATGAAGATATAATGATTCAGGCAAGCTAACTCTCTGATGCAACGTTTGCAAGTGGGTATTTTATACATGTGTTACTGGGGGAAATATACTGGAACTAACTGGTACAGGACCTTAAGAATGGGTTTTTTTTGCTTTTAATAATCTGATGACATTTTGGCATGTATAGGTTACTCAGAAGGATGCCCCAGATGTTCAGGGTCATACACGGAGAATAGCTAATGTGAAACATATAAGTAATAAAAAAGCCTGTATTAAAAGTTTCAATCCAATTAGTTTTGTTATGTTTTGTGATGAATGGTATGACTGTATTGTTATTCTCTGTATGCCATATTATTTTATTAGAAAAATAGGTACAGAGAATCAGATACCTCTTGAGCTAAATTAAACCAAATTGCCTCTCTGGTGTTTCTTCAGGAATGTTTTGCTAAGTACAGTTCTGGAAAAAAAAGGATGAGGGTAGGAGAGAAGCAGCTCTACTGAAAAAGTAGAGCCATCTATGAAAAATACACAGAAACACAGTATGGCCTCAGAAAACCTTATCAGTGCTTGAAGTAAGATCTCATTTGAAAAACTGTTGGCAATGTGACCGGATAATCTGTTTGATTCTTTCTGTGCTCAGGTCTTTCCATGTTCTTATATGTAACTACGTTTTCAGTGGTATCCTGGCCCCTCATCAATTTCCCCTCCTAAGAGGAATAACTTCTCTCCAAGTTTTGGTTGGATTGCAGATCGGATCAACAATGTTTTGCAGCAGCTGCATCATATTTGCAATATTGATAACAGATGATAAATCAAGAAGGAAGGGATCTGGATAACATAAAAAGTTACATTTTGGTTTTCAGAACAGGCTACCAGGTGAATGAAGAAAGTTTTCACAGGGAAGATATTTTGAATATTATTTAACAGGCCAAAGGCAGAGCTAAAATAATACCACACTCTTACTGCAAGTAATATTTGCTTCATCTCCCTTGGCATGTCATTTTTATGAACAAGAAGTAGCAGTCTTGCTTATTTTCTATGTTCACCTTATCAGCTCTACTTCATGAATTTCACAGAACAATAATCCTTTCCTCACTTAGTTTGGCAGATGTAGAAGTCTGCTCTTACAGAAACTATCAAGATCAAATAGAAAGCAAGAGGAGTCTTGTAAATCAGTAGAGATTCTCCTCTTGGAAAATATAAAGTCAGAAAAGGAGCACAATGTAAAAATTGTAATTAATTATAGTAATTATAGTTAGTGGGCATTCCAAGCAAAGAGACAATGCTTTATCAAGGCTGGCAATTATGCAAGCATAGGAAAAGTACAGCCAAAAGTAAAAACAAGCATTGAAAATGAGCACATCTATATATGTAAATAAAAAACCAACCAAAACCAACTCTGAAACTGAGACATCAGCCACATTGCCAGTGCACAGATTACAAATGTTCTGTCACAGCTCACTTGCCTAAAATACCCAGACAGACTGGAACAGGATTAGTGGGATCACAACTGGTTATCCTTCTCTAATCCATTCCAGTCAAGAAGATCTGCCTTGCTAGCTCCTGTTCTGATACACAACTGCCTATGAAATCCTGTGGGCTAAGGCCACTTCAGGTGGCTAAGGCCACTAAGCCTACAGTGGTGGGCTAAGTGTCAGTTTATAACTGGCAGGCCTCAACATATTATGAAATCTGTTCTTCTACTGCATAGAAGAGCCTTCCTATGAAATCAATTTATTTGCTGGTTGCTCTTGATCTTGTCCTGTCTTTTTTCCTGAGGTCGGACTCTGGTTTTACTATTGCTTATTTGGTATTGCTGGTATTCTACCTACATGGGTCACAGAGTCTCTAGTGACAGAAATAAGTCCACATAATCTATATATCTAGTATGTTACAGCTCTTACTCTTAGCCAAAAATTAGCTTTAAAAATTTCTGCTTACTGGAATACATCTTTCTATCCAGAAGGCAGTCTGGTTTGGTTTGGGTTTTTTTCCTCCTTGGTTCAGAGCCTGTTTTACTGCCTAATCAAAATACAATACTAATTACTATGAATATACATTGAGTTGAGTGGAACTGGACTTTTAATCTTGCAAGAGAGTTGTGATATTTCTGCTCATACATCACTGTCTCCAGGCATTGTATCAACACAGGAAAATCTTTTCTCTCTTTTGAGCACCAAAGAATTCAATGTACCCTGTGATGTAACGACCAGCTCAACACACTGTACTCATCATGCTGGAACCAAACTTTACAAATCAATTTCAATTAGGAGAGAGTAGAAATGCTCATGTGCATTTTTCTGCCTAAGAAGACAGAAATGCCAGCACTTCTGGAGAAATTGAAGCTCTGAAAGAGAGAACAGTTTGCTTCTATGAGTTATCAAAGTACAGTTGGTCTGCTCTGTTTTAGACAGTTTTAGCCAATAGGTTCAGAACTAAGATGAATTCTTATGAAATTCTAAGAAACTGATATTACCTATTTATACAGTTTAAATTAATCCACATCATTAAATGTCAGGATCATGAAGGAGATATTTCCAAGATTACTTCTGTGGGTTTAATGTTCATTTTCAGCTTGAACTGCTGCCCTACTGTTTTGTTTTTTGTTTTTTTTTAAATATATTTTACTAAACTGAAAAAGAGCCTGGATAGCAAGATTTAACTTAAAGATGTCAATTGTAAAGATAATTTTTACATTATAGTTTCCTGGTGGGAGACTACTATGGGGAGCTAAAAAGGGGAGAGGGGTTCACTATGAAATGTAATGTTCATCCACTGAAATCTCAGCACACATAAAGGTTGATTTGCTTCTTATCTCAGGCAGTCCATTTTTGGAAGGACTGTAGCACACTGCTGACTCACATTCAATTTATGGAACCTTGGACTTGTGCATATTCACTGATTTAAGTTTAGTTTCCTATAATGCAAGTAATGCACCAGTCCCACAGACTGCTGCAGGCTGGGAGGTGTGAAGGCAAACCTTACCCGTAAAAACTGAGGCAAAGAGGTCATTGAATACCTTTGTCTTTTCCATGTCCTTTGTCATTAGTTTCTCTGCCCCACTGAGCCATGGGTCTACAGTTTCAACAGCCACTTTTGCTGCCAATGTACTTATAGAAGCCCTTTTCCATAAATCCTTAGCAAGTTTCAACTCCAACTGTTTAAGCATTTCTCTGTATGCTCAGGCAATGTCTCTATATTCCTCCTGGGTTGCCTGTTCCTGCTTCCACCTTGGTTGTGCTTCCTTTCCCCATTTGAGCTCAGCCAGGTGTTCCTTCTTCATCCACACTGGCCTTCTGCCATGGTTGCTTGACTTTCTGCATGTTGCGAGGTTCTTGTGCTTTGAGGCAGCTATCTTTGAAGATTAGTCAGCTCTCCTAGGCTGCTGACATTAATAAAATCCCACCCTTCATATAAACAGTGATATCACGTCATGGGTTCAATTGTGTTGGGTATACAGCAACTACAGAAATGCAACCGAATCCATGACTGGCATGCTACAGGAGCAAACATCCTGACTGTAGCTGACATTTAAATCTTAAAAAAAAAAAAAAAAAAGCTGCCTGACAACATATATTGCTACGGTGATTTTTGTTTTTCTCAGGTACGTTGTTCAACAGTATGTCATTTGGTGACTTCTGTTTCAGATACAAATTATATTACATTTTACTGTGTTGCAACAAAATGGTACTAAGGAAAGTAGGAAAAACCTGATTTAACTCACTTAAATGACATGGACTATTCTTTTTCATGAGTCGAATCTGAAAGTATATTCCACTAGAGGGCTCTCTTTACACGTGAAACAAAAATCTGACTTTAGCAGTACTGACTCTTATATCAGTTCTTTAGGTTAAAGACAGGGGGTTTGGTTTACGTAAGAAACATGCATCAGTATACAGGATAAGACCCTGTTTGGAATATATAATTAGTTTTGTGACTTCGTTTTCAAAGGAAGCATGCTGGTCCAACTGAATTATTTTTAGTCTGTGAACATGACCATTTTGGCAAACTCCTAATTAAATTAAACATCTCACCCAAATTCAGACCTCCCTGAGGTCCGTAGGTATCGGATTAGGCCAAAATTGTTATTTTATAGGTTGACCAATATCATTAAAATATTTTTTTGGCGGGGGCTTATGTTTACATACGCTGACCTTTCTTATGTGAAGATAACCCTACTATCTTCCTACCTGAGAGCCTAAAAACATATTTTACTAAAATAGACCTATGATGAGCAATGCTGTTTTCATCTCTATCAGTATCCAAACAGCAGCTGTTCCTTTTTTCACTTGAACACTGTTTAAAAACTTGTAAATAAGAAACATTAAGATCAGTTAACCAACATTTCTACATAATTGCACAGTGGTAGCAGCAGCAGCGTTTCAAGAAATGTAGGCACAAGAAGTGCAGGCAGGTGCTTTTGAAAATCCCAGTGGACTTAAACTCCTATTGCAGACAAGGTACAACCCTGCTTCTCTCCTGTAGTAACCAATCTTAAATATAAGAGAATTATGTCCAAAACATAACTATTTTAGATGTGGGAATATCTGTCTGGAGTGCCATATTGCTTCCCTTACCCAAGGGAAAGCCTCAACCGCTCCCTTTCCCATCTCCAGTCTAGCCCTTGGCCTGTGCTCTTTCCTCCTTTGCCATTGTCTGCATAGGTTCTGGACAATCATTTCTCTTCACTCTGAGCCATGTTTTACCCTTATGTTGCTTTTGGTTCCAACCTTCTTATTCACAGACCTCTTTTCTTCCAACTAACGGTTTTCGAATATTTTTCTCTTGTTCTCTGGAAACTCTAGTTGCTATAGAGACACCTGATGATTACAGAGACAGTGACTACCTTTGTTAGAACCTCAGTTGCTATAGCAATGACTGTTGGCTATGGGTTCAATGAAATATGCTACATGGTTTGTGCCCTTTTACACAGCAATACAATTCTTTTAATTGTTATGCTCAGTAATGAGACTGTGAGCCAAATCCTGTTCTAATTGAAGTCAGTGGGAGTTTTGCCATTAATTTCAGTGAGACCACAGTTTGGTCCTAAACTCCCATGTGCATAAATAACAAAAGGAATCTACTTTCAGCACAGCAGCAAACAGAGTATGGTTTCATTCAGTTAGTAACATCTGAACCTGGTAACAAAACTTGGATGTCTGTGACTGTATTTTAGGAAAGACTGACTTAAATGATAATCTCTTTTGGAATATTATAGAAATAGTCAATTCTCAGATCAAAAATATCATGGTCCTTGGGGGTGTGTGTGTATTCTTTTAAAGAGAGGAATTGTCAAACAAAAATGTCATCTTTAAAATTCTTAGATCATTTGTTTTTCTTCAAGGAGAAATGTTTCCCTGTTGTTGCTTTGTGGAAACAGTGACAAAAGAGTAAACATTTTCAAGGAAATATCTTCACATCACAGAAGGGGTATCCCTACTGAAAAGGTAGATATAATGCTGTTCTTCCAAAGGCCATTATTTCTTGGCAGTCTCCCTGAATTTTTTTTTGACACTATAGGAATGACCTCTGAAGAATGTCTTAAAGCCAACTTTGCCTTTGAGCTATTTCTGTTCTATTTAAGGTATCCTGGAGATAGTTTTAAAGTTGTGAGAATCCAGTTCTAGTACAAGTTGAGATTGGAAAGCGCTATATTTGATATGCCCTTCCACTTATGTTTGTTTTGCTAGGTTATACCCAACTTATCATATATTATGACTGTTGTAGTCACTTGTTCCTTCATCTGGAGGCCTTTTCAGGAACTCATTACTGTTCTCCTGTTTATCCTGTTTTTTGTGAAGCTATGTGGAAATCTGCTGTGAATGTGTGTCAGAAGAACAGAAGTTCTTCCCCTTGATCCCCTCAATAAAGTCTAAGTTACAGGCAAGATTATAAAATGTCTAATTTTCAGCATGCTCAGAATAAGAACTCTGACATGCCCACTTCAACAGCTGCTGCAAAATTAAAAAACTTGGAAGTCCTTTTACAGACTTCTACCATGCATATTTTGTATGAAAATCTGCTCATTTTAAGCAGTCAGGAATAGATAAAAAACAATCGTGAAAGCACCTGAAATAACTACCATTGATCCCTTTCTAAAGATCTAGGCCAAAATGATCACAGTGGAGTTTTTCATTTGCTAAGGGAAAAGTATGGGATGGAGAAACACTGCCATTACAACAGAAAAACTGAAGTCTTCCACAAATCACACCTTGTATCAGCATACATTCTGTATAGATTTCTACTAGAGTCACTCCCTAGGTACTGTCAGATTCAGGCAGAACACCAGAACTCTGTGTGCACTCCCATGCTTTTGGTGTGCTTACTGCTCTATAGCAATTTTTCTGGACCCAGGCCAAGACTCTGAGGGAATCCAGGCTCACTTATCTTTCCTCTCTCTTCATATAATTTCCTCAAGATTTGGCATTTCTTCTTGCAACAGCAGTCATTTCTTTCTCTCTCTTCTGCTTTCCAAAGATAAGCTGTGGAAGATTCCTGAAATAAATAATGAAAAAAATCCTCTCTTATGAATTCCGTACTCCTCTGGTGATCAGTCTCATCTGATGATCAAAGTCTGTATTAGGCATTTCTTTGTTTTGATACTAGCCTGTTGGGCAAACTGGTTGTTCTTGCTATTTACACATGCTAGGTTTTCCGTGGATAGAGACTCATGAATTGTTAACAACTGTCTATTATGAATCCTGTGCAATTATCTTTTGGAATTTCTGATTGATTTAGCATCATAAAATCAGAATGAAATAATAATTCAGATTTGAAGGGACTTCAGGGGCTCATCTGGTCCAAAGTCTGAGCCAGCTTAGATCAGGCTCCAAATTGCTCAATGCCTTGCTGTTTTTTTTTCTGGGTCTTTAAGTTGCAGGTAGAGAAGAGAGGAAGCAAACAAGTACAGTGTCCAAATTAAGTGAAGTGAACCATTTTGAAGAAGTTATATATATATATATATATATATTAAAAAAACATTTACAATGTAGAGCTGAAATTCAAAAGTTATCCATAAATTCCATCGTACTCAAAGCATCATATGGTGAGTCCTGCATTTTCATTCGTTTTTCAGGCTGGTCACAGAATAAGATTAGAACTATTGGTTTTGTTGCTGAAGTTTCACTTTCTTAGGCATTACATGGACATTTTCCACCAGTCTGTTATGGGAGACACAGGAGACTGAAATACTGAAAATTCTTGGGGACCACTAATTTTGATGAGATTTTCTGCTTTGCAGGAAAAAGCTTTATGAATTATGTACTGACTAATCTGTTCCATTTCTAAGGCACGTGAAGAATTTTGTCCTGTCTTCTAACAAGCATACACAATGTATTTTGGATTATTCACATACTCTGCTTGGATGCCTAGTGCATTCTTGTATGATTTATGGACAAACTATATTCTGGTATTTGAAGAGAGATATTATTTTCCATATCCCTCTAGCAAGAATACACTATCTGAAATGAGCAACAAACAAGCTTAAAGCTATGTCTGTTGGTATCTGAGGGAGAAGAGATACTAATTCCCTACTTGAGGATGTTCTTTCCATCCATGCCCCATATTAAAACTTACAGCAGTTCTCTGGCACTGGTAGGGAGAATAACTACAGGGGCTCACCATCCCAGTTTACCAAAGGCTTGGAACAAAGCTAGATTTGTGTGTCTTGAAATCACATGTGTTGTTCTGGCAAGCGTTCCTTAAGTGCTTAACTGATTAACCAGTGTGCTTCCAGGACACTGAGACTTCTGTGGATGTTCATGTCTCTCACAGCTTAGGTGCTTCTTAGGAAAAACAGCATAGCTTCTCAACATCCTTAAAAGTAAAAGGAAATAATTTTAGGAGAAATCGGCTAAGTATCCCAGACAGAAAGTGGTAGGAGGTTATTCAAGCTGAGCCAGCACTTGTGGTATTGCTGCTTTGTTCTCAGACTTGCTGCTCGCAGTGTTCTTTATCCACCTTGTTGTCCCCTCTCTTGCTAGTCTTCTTCCATCTCCATTGGATGTAGGCCAGGAGAAACACTTGCTCCTTATAAGGCAGCTTTAGCAAAAAGAAAGAAAAAGGGTGTTGAACATAGATTTACATATTGTTGTTGCTTGAATTCTCTCCTCTGGAGCACAGCTTGAATTCTTCCATGAAGACTGTTCTCTCCACCATGTGTGACAGTCTAAACCTGGCAACAGTCTACCTGCTGAGTAAAGCCCTCCAGGTGTGTGGCAGTACGCCCCCCCCCGCAGGAAATGAAACTTCTACAGACAGGGAGAAGAGAAAAAAAACCCCAAACCCTAGAGGCCAGGCCGGAGGTTGAAAGTTGAACGGACCAATTGAGACGTGCTGGGTACACTGAGGCGACCTTCTTGGCCAATAGGGATTAAAATGACCATGGATCAGATTCAACAAGGGTATAAACGGGGTCCTGCCAGAGGACATGTTGGAATCAGTCCTCCTTGGAGCAGCAGGTCTGCAGTCGGGGACTCCCCCTCGGGTCGGGCACCGCCCGAGGTAACTGCTCGAGGGAGAGAGCCCTCAGCTTTTAGGTGAGTGATATGTGCATTTTGAGTCATCACTATAAATCTTGGGGATTCTCAAGTCGGCTGTGTCATATTAATTCTCTTTACATCATTGAGCCTGTGGTCTTATAAAATGTTACCAGACTTCTAACTAACTTTTGCTGAAGAATAAATCTGAGTTTTAACACCTGTTGGATTTGATTGTGCGTGCCTCCATAACAAGGTGTACAGAAGATAGCAGGATAGGTCCTCACCTACCAGAACCACGATTCTCTAAAATGAGAAGAGCCATAAATAAGGGATTGTTAGATCAATGTCTCACAGCAATCCTT
Source organism: Haliaeetus leucocephalus (assembly GCF_000737465.1). Classification (NCBI taxonomy): domain Eukaryota; kingdom Metazoa; phylum Chordata; class Aves; order Accipitriformes; family Accipitridae; genus Haliaeetus; species Haliaeetus leucocephalus. Next base: position 10,041,256 of record NW_010972676.1, read on the forward strand.
TTGTTTGTTTGTTTTAGTAGCAGCAAACCCCAGAACTTCTTTGCGTCCACATATTCTGTCACTCCAAAGTGGAGTGAACTGAACTGGTCTTGGAAAACAGGAAAAGTTGCAGCTTCCCGACCAGCTGGATTTTACTGGGTTTGGAGATGCAACAGTCATAAAGATTCAGCACTCCTCTTCTTGTTGCTTCTGTCTTCTTCCCACCTTCTAAAAATCTATAGAGAAATAGCCTTTGGATGTAGTTCTTCATATATTCCACAGCACTCCATATGGGAAAAAACAGGGTCTTTTGAGGGTGTTAAATGGGATATATTACATCATGAAACATGTTTGACAGGTTGAGTTAATGTGGAAGACTCTGCCAGTGAACCACAGGCTATTTTGTTTGAGTATTTGTTAAGTCTGGTTTCGAATACAGCCTTTTGTGGAAAGACACAATATAGGTGAGCAAAAGGTCAGTTACTGGCTCGGAAAGAAATTTCTTGGGTTACATTTACATCTTGCATACTAATTAATTTTTAGGGGTTTTAAAAGAAGTGAAACTGAAAATACCATTATCTGGCTTTGTGAGTTGTTCCTTTATATAGGAATTATGCATTTCAAAAAAATAACATTAAATTTTTGGAATGTGGATATTGTAATGTTTTATAATGATAGGTATTTTTCATGTTTTAAGATGGTAGAAGAAATGTGAGAGTATGTTAGTATTCTGATAATACAATAGGTTGTATTTTCCCAAAGAAAATTCAGATTTCAAAGTCCCCTCCTAAATCCCCCCTAGAAATCAGTTCCATGGAATTTAATAATTCACATCTCACATAAGAGCTAGACTTTTTAGAAAAAAAGTAAGTAAAAATGTTTTAATATATTATTTAAAGTTACTGACTAATATATGTCATTCAGCATCTCCCCAAAATGGAATATTGTACACCGAGAAAAACCTTTTACTGAACTGCTTTAATAAAAAAAAAAAAAAAGTGGGTCACATAACTTTTTGTGTGATATTTCAAAAGATTTATGGCATTTTAAAAGATATGATAAGAGCACATCTTAAACGGAATTGCAGTCATAGTAGGCAAATAGAGGAATATTTGCATACCAAATGGGAATTGGCAAATTTATATGTCCTTCCTTAACATTTTTAGAATTTCTAATGAAGTGGTAATTTTATAAAGGAAAATAGTACAATTTCTGATATTGAAAGAACCCCTTTGAGACAATCCTCAAATTTATCACTCATTTGAAATGGATGGGAGGGACCATAAGAATAGCTAGCCAGATAAACAATGTATTTTAAACAGAACTTTTGCTCTGGAATCAAATCTAGAGTTAGCCTGATTAGTCATCTGCTCAGCCATAAATTATTGTTATTCTGCTTCCGCTTGGCTTTTTGTTTCTATGCAATCTAAATCTAATGCAGACACATTTGTTTTGCAGTTCATAAAGGTGATACTGCCATAAAAACAAGCAATTCACTACATGTTACTTCAGTTCTGCCATTCTACCTGGAATAATTATAAAAATAAATCCCATTTCATATTTTTACATATAAATTTAGACACTTCAGGCCTCTATTTCTGAAAATACTACCTAAAATGATTAAGTAGAGTATATGCTTTGTCCTAAGGAAGCATTGAAATTACTTTAAATTGTCCAAACATCTTCATGTAAGTGAGATAACATTTTCAAAAGTACTGTAAATAATGGATTTTGTTTCCAGCATTCATATTAGCAAGCAAAAGTTGCTAGCAATACCATTCTTTGAGTTTCTGTTGAAAAGCAAATAGAAGTCAATACAGTGTTACTTAATGGGGAAAAAGAGATTTATTTCTTAAATAATATTTTAAAATGTTGGTTTTTGTAAATAGCAATTTTTTTTTCCTCCCACTCCATTTCACAAGATCTGCTCAAGGCGAGCAAAAAAGGAGGCTTTCCTTAAAAAAAACCAAAACAAACCAAAAAAACCCAACCCAACCAACCAACCAAACAACAACAACAAAACAGTCAGTGATTAAGCAATTGTGAAGGAAAATGTAAAAGGGCTTCTGAAATTGAACTACTTTTGAACAGGTCACCGTGTATTTTTCCATCTTGCTCTTCCTGAGATACTGGACAACTGTTACAGCTCATGGTAGTATATCTACAAAGAAACTGGGAACTGGCCCCATCCCTCTTTCATGAAGAGGCAGAAACCATTTCCTCCAGGGCAGTCATTTTGTCTTTTAAGACAACTCAGACAGGAAGGACAGGCAAATTCAGCTAATATGCTGTCCCAGAGCGCAAAGGTCTTAGGAAGCCACTTCTCAAAACCTCCTCTGGGGTTTTTATTTCCTCTCTAAACCTAGCATGACTATCTCAGGGGCTATAATGCCCCCCCCCCCTTTTTTTTCCCCAGAAATAGATCTTTTTGATATGACAAACTCAGAGTGAAAATTGCTAACAAAAAATGTAGAACTGATGAAGTCTACTTCTTCTAAAGCCCAGAGCTGAGAGATGGGACATCTGAATTCCTTGCCTTACTTTGCCATGCACTTCCTGTAGGGATGTTATCATTTATGTCTTCTTGTGAGATTTAATTTACTCATGTTACTGAATGATTTTGGGATCCCTGAATAGTTATTATACAAATGTTCATTAGTGTTATTATGAATTGCCAAGTAATTCAGGCATTTTCCTAAAGGAACATATCCAGCTATATAGGGGCTTAATATTTTGATGCCACCATGCACAATCCTTTATTTTGATATGCTGTTGAAGAAAAGCTGCCAATAGCTATACAGAAGACATGTTTTTTTTCCAACGCTGCCCTCCATTTCAATCCCATTTACAGAAAACCAATGTGTCTTTGTTCTCTATGCACTAAACTATGGAGTGGAACTCATGGGCCTCTATTTCAAAGTTACTTCCACAGTGCAGAGAGGTTTCCATGGGAGAATGGCATTTCTAAAACTGCAGAATCACAGAAAGCTGGAATCTTGCCAGTCTAAACAGCAAAGGATTACAGTGACATACCAAAAAATATCTGTTCAGATATGGGCCTTGTCACTTCTGCAAAGCTATGGAATCTTCTGGGAAATTAGAAAATCCCATGTTATAATCAATGCTTTGGGTGATGTTTTCATTTGTCCTGTAAATCTGCAGTAACAATTGTCTTTGCTTCAGTTTAAGACAGAGTAGGTAAATCAGAAACACATGAAATAGCTTTCTCTAATTTTTCAGAAGTGTTTTGTACCTACAGTTGAACTGTAGGAGTGCAAAATTATGGCTGGTAAATGCAAGGCTGTTAAATGTTAAAACAAGCAACAATTTTTTTGTGTACCTCTACAGTGTGAAATGTATATTGACTCCACTGAACAATATTATATCATAAATAGGTTGAAGGAGAGCCTTCTGTTAACTTGAACACTGAAGAGTATACTGAGGAAGATGAAATCAACACCATTTAGTGCCACACGTAAATAAGTGTGGAAAAAATATGATGGAATCTTTGTGTTAAAAGGTGTTCTTCAGAACTGCAGACCTGGCTGTTCAGCATATCTGAATACAATGATGCTTTTACTATAAACCCTGCAGTCTTTTTTTCCTTGTAGCATTAATGTCTAGGAAACAAGATTTTCATCAGTAACAGCAGCATTTAGCCAGACCTTTAAAAATTTCATTAAAATAAAAAAAACTGTCACAGTGAGTTGGTTTACTGTCCTGTCCCTGCTGGAGACCTAAGGCTGAATTCTGAGTTGGGTCACAAATGACAGAGTTTATACCAGTCACCATCTGTGCAGCATCACAACGTTACCACACATTCTATCATCATTCAGAATGTTATGAAATCAAAGTTACAAAGACACGCATCCTTGCCTCAGTAGTGAGATGTACTGATAGTGCTGCTTGGGAACACTTAAGCAGCACTACTGCAATGATAGTTCATTCTGTTACTGCTTCATTTGTTAAAAGCAGGTTCTCATCTCTTGCATCTGAGGAAATGAGATCACAGTTTGGCCCCATAACAGTGAAATAACTCATTTGCTACCTAATGTGTTATTCCATTAAGCACCAATATACCAACCAGTCACAGATATAATTCCCTGCTTCTTGTTTTAATCCTGCTACACTTTCAACTGTGCTTCTAAAGTTGGAGAATTTTTCTGCATGGAAATATAATTACATCTTTAAGTTGGGACCATGAAACATTTGCATCTGGCAACAGCGATACCTACAGATAGACTGCATTAAGCTAACTTTGCTACTGAAAACTGACAGGCCTTACAATTATGCCATCACTAGATCTGCAAAAGCAGAGCAGGGAAGCAGCATTTGTAAGACTGCTTTGTGCCAGATGGCACACCATGTCAGAAAAATCTATTTGAGCCCTTGTGTTCTTGCATTATAACCAGCAGATTGTCAGCCGGAGTAAAGTACAGAAAGTATGTAATTTAACTGACCTTGTCTCTGTAGGAATTGATTCAGAATCGGAGGATGAAACTATTGATGTTTTGACTTGGTGAGGCCATTTCCTTTTTTCTTCTCTCTCTCTCATATATTGGTGATTGATAAGGACTGCTGCAAAACTTGCTCTGAAATGTGAATGATTTGTGAACTTGAAAGACATGCCATTTTAATAAAATAGCACTCTATAATACTGCTTCTCAATCCTATGACCTCAGATACTTAGAAATAAGTTTCTTTGGATTGCAAATTACAAAATACAGCTCTATTCATTTTCACGGTTACATGCTAGAAACTGTCTATTTTCAGATTGTGATCTTGAAGTCGAACCTCAGACACAAAATCAGGCTGCTCTGTAATTAATCTGCAAACTTTCCTGGATAAACCACTTCAGTATGGAGACCCAAAGCACACTGTCTCCTAACACAGTGTGGCCAATAAGCACCAACCTTTCAGTTACCTTCAGGTTCTGTCATTAACTTTCAGTCAATTACAAAACAGCAGGTAGTGCACTCACAAGGGAATTGTTTGAGAACCCTCATAACTGGGTATGTAGGGAGGAAAAAAAGTAGCTTGCAGCTACTTGTAAAAGTAGCTCTCCACCAGCACAGCTTTCTTGGGTGCATGCTTTTTATCGCTTGATCTCATAACAGAGAAAGATGCTCAGACTGTCCATTACTATCATGGCTGCACTCTGGTAGAGTTCTGAGAGAGCCCTACCTTGGATTCAGCAAAAGTTTTTTGAACTGAAGATATTTACAGTGAAATACTTCAGAATTAATGAACCAACATTTTCTAACTATGTAACCAGCAATATATTATGGTCTTTTATGGAACCCAGTTAAAAAAATGTAGGGTCATCTGTCAAACCAGTCACTAATGTTTGTTCCTGTGAACTACTCATTTTTCAACCAAAACTAGTGAAAATCAAATTTGAAATAAATGAAAATGAAATAAAGCGCTACCTTAATTGTAACCCCTCATTTCTTCCAGTGCTTTAGTTTTTAAAAAATCAGCCAGAGTGTTGCTTTCCAGGAAATATGTGGCACCTTTTTATTTTTTTATCTCACTGTTTATAACTAGAATAACACTGCAAACATTTTTAAGCTGTCTTTGAGCCTGGCAAATGTTCAAGGCTAATGCAACTTATGAAATAAAACTGGAGGTATAGCTGTCTGCTGAACAGAAGGAAGGTAAATAGAAAAAATCCAGCCTTAAACTTACATCTTTTTGAGTGCTTTACAGTACAAACAAGAAAAAGTATTTATTAGGATAGAAACTTCAAAATATATATTACTGGCAATGCTGTCTTCATTGTTGTCCAAAAGTTTCACCTTGTCAAGCAATTTTCCTTTCATTTTTATTAGTAAGCAGTTAAACAATACGTGATTAATGGCTTTTTAAAATATATTTGTTTGTCTTAGGTCTCTAGACCTTTTCCAGTTAATGAAAGTCTAGATCATGCAGTGAATTAATGAGTAGAAAAAAAGAAACCAAGCTCCACCTCTGCACACTGTTATCCTGCAGGCAAAGCCAGATGGAAGGATATTAATTTCAACTAGCTTTGGGTTAAGTTTATACATTCTAGTTGTAATATTTAAACTGTAGTAAGTAAAATGATTTTAATAGGAGTTCTGATCATGGTGCACTTGCATGCCAAACCTGTATTTGAACACAGGTGATTACATTTTGCTCACTGTCATAGTACTAAGGTGATTAATAGATATGATGCCAAAATTCTGTGTACCATTTTGCTTTGCCTTTTTTCACTATTGTCTAATTTATGTTCCCCAACTCATATTTAAAAAGTCATTAACTTTTCTGTCTTATATTTCTAATCCTTTAGTTCCCATTTACTATAAGTGAATTAAAATGAAATTAGTTTTTTCTTTTTCATTCTATCTGTGGCTATTTTTTTTCCTTAGATCTGTGTTGTGATTAGTGAATCTAAGCTTACTCATTTCTCTTGTTCTTCCCACTGTGATAGGTCTATAATTTGATCCATATGCCAGTTTTTCCACTTTTAGACTACTGTTTCTATTTCTATAAGAGTACATCTTAACACTCTTGCTTATTTTGGATATGCTACAGCATCCATGTTACACAAGAATAAACTATGCCCATGTAGCACTTTTGAGGTCCATTTAAAAATATTTTTAGTTATGCAAACCAAAACTGCGTATTGCTTCTGTAGACAAATGCATGTTGAAAGTCAAAAATGTACTGTGGGCCACCACACCAGCACTTACAGAAAGAAGAGATCGTTTCTAATATCACTGAATTTCAAGCTTGGCTGAAATCTTGCATTGGGATTCTACACATGCTTTCAAGATGTTAATCTCCCAAGTTTTTCCTGACCATTCCAGCTCTAACAATGGTTGTGGTTTTCCTCCTTAGTTTTTAAAGATACAAATTCAATACTTTCTCCCTTTTTGGTATCTTTGCCTGTTAACTTTCTGTGACGAGATAATTGTAATGAGCTGTCCGTTAACAGATGAATCAGTGGACTTTAATTACCAAGTGGTTAAACCCATTTCTCTCTTAATGAATTTTCTGATTTTCTTAATGAGTTTTTTCTCAATTTTTTTACTGGTGGGGTTTTTTTTCCCCTTTTAATTGTCTGCTCCCTGTTCATTCCTTCTTATCTTACTTAGGTCTGTAGCCACCTTACTAAGCGCTGAAGCAATAGTTTTTTACTTAGTTGTGCTTCTTATAATAAAAGAAACATATCATTCTGGATTATTTAAGCTGAATTTGCTGTGGCTGTGATCCATATAAAGCACAGTTTTGTAGACATAACCAACTTTCCTGAAAGTCGGGGGCATGATTAACCATGTGTCCTGGTTTTGGCTGGAATAAAGTTAATTTTCTTTCTAGTAGCTGGTATGGTGTTATGTTTTGGATTCAGTATGAGAAGAATGTTGATAACACACTGATGTTTTCAGGTGTTGCCAAGTAGTGTTTAGACTAAACCAAGGATTTTTCAGCTTCTCATGCCCAGCCAGCAAGAAGGCTGGAGGGGCACAAGAAGTTGGGAGGGGACACAGCCAGGGCAGCTGACCCGAACTGGCCAAAGGGATATTCCATACCATGTGACATCATGTCCAGTATATAAACTGGGAGGAGTTGGCCTGTGGGGGGATCACTGCTTGGGAACTAACTGGGCATTGGTCAGCAAGTGGTGAGCAATTGCATTGCGCATCACTTGTTTTGTATATTCCAACCCTTTTATTATTATTGTAATTTTATTATTGTTGTTATTATCATTATTATTTTCTTCCTTTCTGTTCTATTAAACTGTTCTTATCTCAGCCCACGATTTTTACCTTTTTCCTTCCAATTCTGTTCCCCATCCCACTGGGTGGGGGAAGTGACTGCACGGCTGCATGGTGCTTAGCTCCTGGCTGGGGTTAAACCATGACACCATGATACTCCTTCTCCTACTCATCTTTAGTATGAGGTCTGCAGACATGTACGCCTTGTTACAGTGTTCATCTGCAAAGCAGGGTAAGCACTGTATATTTTTCCATATGCGAAACTGTTGGCTGAAGCAAAAACTAGCTAGAAGTGGCTTTTAAGTTATGCCAACTAGACGGTAATTTGTTGTTTATTTCTCAACAAAGCTTCAGTAGAGCATTAAACAGGTGACTGTATACATCAAATCCATTTTTCTACTTGTGGTGTATCTAATATTGTAACATTAAAAGATGGGTTGCATTTTCATATGCTTCATAGTTTCCTAGACCAGAAAGGACTACTAAATCATCCAGTCTGATGTCTTACATATTGCATACAATTAAATTTCAGACAGTTACTCCTTTATTAAGCTAAATCCATTGCTTAATCAACCAACAGCTTATTCTGTAATTCTGAATTGGAAAAAATCACAGAATCACAGATTAATTTAGGTTGCAAAGGATGTCTGAAGATCATCTAGTCCACTTCCCTGATGAAAGTATGTCCAGCTTGGGCTGCCTTCAGCTAATTTCACAAGGCCCCAGTGCTGCCTTTCTAGGCTTGTTATCAACCTCTTATAAGACCTTGGGACAGCAGTGGTATGGCTCTGCGGTATTTTATAGGTAGATGGGAACAAACTATGCCTTCATGGTCAGAGCTGATGTCAGCTCTGAACGAACAGTCATTGGCTACAGTTAGGAGGTGCTGACTGTGACAGTGTATTCCACCTCTCAGCAAGATTTTTTCCAAACTTGTAAAACAGCCTGCAACATTGAAAGATAATTCTGCTTCCAAGACATTTTGGTTGTTTTATTGAATTTTTAGGAATCCTCAGAGGTTGCTTGACTAAGAAAAAAAGAAAAGAAAAAACTGCCTGCATAAGCCAATGTAAAATTGTTCTAGAGAATTACTTCCTTGTTGGAGATAAGAATAAGTTTCTCTTTCATTAGACAAATACTTTAGGAGAGATTTGTTCCTAAACTAAACTAATCCCTCCCACTGGACAACCTGGAATTTTTCATAGCTTCTATATGGTCATAGTACTGATTCTGGACTAAATAACATTTTTAACAGTTAAGAAAAAAACTTACTTTTTTTTTTAATTGTATTTTTTGGGGAAGAAGTGGGCTAAGGTGGTCAGACTTTTGTTTGAAAGCATGGCCCTTACAATTTTTTAAAAATCCCTATCTCCTAGTACGGTTTGTTATTCTCCAGGTTGTGTCTGTAAATGTTCTTGTTCATATAAGAGTAATGAAACTAGTTTGGTTTTATCCACTGTTATAAGATGTAAAAGCCTCATTTCACCTTTTGGGGATTTTCGCCATTCTGTAAAAATCAAAGCTTTATATAACGCTTAGTGTTAAAGCAGAAGAAAATCTCTCAACTCTCTTCAGAAGTCCTGTTGAGTCAGTAAGCTTTCCATGCCTTTTAAAAAAACCTCTACTGTTTGGTGCTTTAACATATACTTCCTTGATGCTCTCGCTTATCAGATGTAATTGTGTTTAAAATGAGTGGTTCATTTATCATTTACACTTGAACCTGTGAGGAATTCATATTGGTGCATCTGGAACACTGCGGTAGTTCTGACAACAACTGAGAGGTCTGTGACTTCAGCTGTGACCTAAGCAGGAGAAAACAAAGTAGGAAGAGTCCCCACAGGAAGAAAAGTATCCTTAGTTATGGAGGGGCATGTAGGCAATTAGTGGATCATGGTAACACTTTCAGTGTTTAATCCTTTACTTAGAAAGCCTAATCTTGACTGCAATGTTTTTCTAATTAGAAGCCGATTTCAGATCTTCACTTCCTTAGCAAAAATTCTTAAAATGGTGCAGTCCCTTGATTACAATTATTCATTAGGTCCCTTGATTATAATTATTTATATTAGTTTGCGGTGTATTACAGAACATCTACTTAAAGACACAGTTATGTTGGCAGCCCTATTAAAACCATTTGAAGACAAAAAGGTAAGTGGTACCTTTTTTACCTTGTTCAAGACTTGCTTTTTTTATTATTCTGATAAACTTGAGATTTAAGAGATTCCTTTAGGTTAAATCTTCATTTAGGAAATGAAGAAAAAACAAAAAAACCTGCTGGGCCAAGTTCCCAGACCTTTCAATTTGGCAGACTCCAAAGGAAGAAAGTCTTTGGGTTGTTGTGGCTGTATTCACAAAGGGCACCACCACAGGGAATGCTTCATACTGCTTTTCAGCTCTTGACCCTCAAAGTGGAATACAAAATTCTTTGTTAGGTGTTATACAATACAAAGACAGAATGACAGGTAAGTAGCTTTGACTGATAGATGTGATACATCTGGTAGGTGTGTCCTTCATCCTATTGAATTAAGCCATTCAGGTGACACTGGCAAAGGATTGGTTACTGTTGTTTTCAATTCTGGAGGGACTAAAGTTTGTAAGAGACGCTCAGCTGTTCTGAACACAGCAAAACTTCAAGCACCCAAGTATTTTTGCTAGCAAAATGTGTCTCCATGGGTTAGATGGCAATGGAACATTTCAAGATTTTGAGACACTAAGGCTTGAACTTATCTACCAATTCCTACCTGTGTTCTATCTTTTCTACATCTAATGTTGGTTTTTAAACATATTTATTGCCATACAGTATGTTCTGTATTTATTCTTCGTATTTTACTCTTACTAAAACTTAATTCCTGTTATCATAGTTTAGAATTTAGTTTTGTATTTCTTGTTACTACCATTCTTATCAGCCATCATAAACTGTTCTAGCACATACTTTGTATGACAGTAAAATTTATTTCATTTCTCTTTTCCTTTTGAATAGTTATTAATCTGCCAGGTGGGGGTTTAAGATTGTTTGGCAAGTATAGCATATTTGAAATATTCAGTTTCCTCCAAGATTTCTGGATTGGGTTTATGTGGCAAAGTTCTGGTAGCAGGGGGGCTGCAGTGGTGGTATGAACACACCTTAAGCTATATTCATAAAGGAATAGGAAAAACCTCAACTATTAAGGAAGTAGTGCCCTTTGTGGCAACAATTTCTAAGTCAAGTTCTACATTTCATTACTGTGGTAAGTACTTTCAGAGTCAACTGTTTGTTTCTTCCAGTATGACTTAGTATTAATAAGCTCGGTGATTTCATATTATGTTCCCTACTCTTGAAAGTTAGCAAAATGCAGTTAAGAGAACTTCTACATCCTTTAGAAGATTCATCCCAGTGGCAGGAAATTTTCAATTAGGTTTTAAAAAATATGTCAATAAATGGACATGAAAGAAAGTGTTTAAGCCCTTCAGCTTATGCTGAAGATCAAGCGTTTAAAAATGCAATGTTTTATAAACAGAATAATAATGGACCTACTGTCAAACAGCTGATCTGCCAACAACTTTCAAATATTTGCATTTGTTTCATGTCTGAAAATGAACTACATTAAGACTAAATACCTTATTGTTGTTTTATATTTTGAAAGGCCATGCTGTTTACAGTGTATGGACATTTAAGGACAAGCCTAGTGGGCCAAACCAAATATCCATGTAGACCAATATCCTGTCATAAACTCTATCCATGAAGTGGATGCCTAGGAAGCAGTAGGAATAGGGTGGACATATACTTTTGCCTAATACTTTTGCAGAATCTTTGCACCTAAGCAATCCTTTTCAGCTCAGGGACTTCTAAAGTCAGATACAGTTTCTGTGTACTCGGCCTCAATTTTCTTCTGTGAACCTGCCCAGTCTTCCTTAGAACCAATATAAACTCTCAGCATCTGCAATGCCCTTTGGCAAGGAGTTCCACAGCTCTATTACCCACTGCAGTGCTCATTTTATTGCTCTGAAACAGGATCCCACTAGCTTAATTTGTGGGGTTTTTTTTAATTGGCTCTTGTAGTTCCTGTAGTAGAAAAGATGATGAATATCTGAGACATATCCGGCCTTTCCATTACACTCACCATCTTGTACTTTCATCATATCTCTCCATGATACCTTTTTCTCAAACTGAACAGTCCTAGTTTACTTAATTTCTCCTAGTAAGGAACCTGTATTTTTTATCACCCCTCAGCTCTTCTCTGAACCTTTTCCAGTACTAGTTTACATTTTTTGATATAGCAGATAACAGGACCAGCACAGCGAACCATAACATGGGATTTTAATTCTTTTGACCCTTTTCTATGCTAAGTAATATCCTACTTCTGTAAGTAATACTAGAGATTTCAATCTGACATGTAATCTTCCTGTGTTATATTTTCCTCATCTTTAAAGCAGGGATAACAAAAAACTTCTCTCACAAGATTGTTAAGAAGATTAATGTGATTATTTTACTCTTACTGACATAAGGAACACACTTAGTACTTTCTCTGCCTGCTGGACCAAGAGACACACTGTTCAGGAAGTATCTAAATGGCATAGCAGAATGGTCTAACTTAGATCTAAAGACATCTCTGAAATTCCATGTAAAATAGTGTAAAACCAGAGGACAACTGCCTGGATTTTAGTTCTTAAAAGAGTATGGGACACTAAAAAAAAAAAAAAAAAAAAAAGCCTACTGGAACAGAAGCCAAATTATATATTCCTGCTGGAAAAGTTAGCAAGGGAAGAAAACTTCTTCATAACTATTGACTATAATTACTAGAAAAATTGATAAGTATTGATAATAAAGACATTTTCTGAAACTGAATTAGTGGAAAATCTTCCTATCTTTTGAATTTGACAAAACAATACAGAAGGGACTACATTGTATTACCCTTTGTGCAGTAATTCCTCATGGCACAAAATCACATTAAAGCTGAGGTTTTAGCTAATCGTCAACAACTCTAAGACTGAAACTGAAAGACTAAATAAACCTAACTCATAGATTGGCTTCATTTGATATTAGATGTGTAGCTTTTGAAATGCTGATGTCTTTTTTTCAGGTTAAACACATTAAAATTGAAAGAAGAGACACTGTCATCTTTAACGTATATATGCAACAGCAATGAAAAGCAAGCAGCTGCTGTTGTGGATCATAGTTACCATAGCAATGCATTCCCATAGTCACTTAGAGATTCATTTATAATAATAGCAGCTTTAGTAAAGAAGAATGCAAAAGTTGCCAGTAGCATTCATGTGGTTTCCTGTATTACAGATTTTCACTGTTTACAATAAGATAACTTTATTAACAGATGGACAGTCACCACTGAAGGAACATGATGAAGTCAATTAGAGAGCTGGTTTTCAGTTCCTTTCTTCCAATCTGAATAATTACTTGTAAATAATCCTTTGAAATCAGTAACATCAGACCCAGGACAACTCACTAAAAGTCCAAGCCAATGTCCAATCAATGATCTTCTATTAAGTTTGGTGCAGTCTTATCAAGTTCATACTTACATAAAATAATACAAAAAGAAGAATAACTTTCAGGGGCCCACAATTTCCATGCCTTGAAAATTCTGATTACTATAAAATAAAACTTGCAGACTGATCATTGAGTGGTATATAGGAAGAGAGAAAAAAACCAAACAAAACCCTAAACCCTCCCAGCAAACGTGAAAATCCACATTAAGCAATGATACATTTAAATAAACAGATGTATCAAATGCTATATAATACTTACACATAGAACTAATTGAACATAATCAAGCTAGACACAAAAGCAGCAAAGTTCTGCACTGAAAGAAAAGATATTATGTGTTTACAGTAAAACTATTCTGTAAAGTTTGAAGATGAAAACAAGTCATTGTTTTCATTGAGAGATTTCAAAATTTCCACGAGAAACAAATTAGACTTCACACAGTAACATAAGCAGTGTCACCTTGTTGTTACACCAATACAAAGAACATACTGTATGAAATAGGAATAAAAATAGGTGTTGACTCTAGAGGACTAAATAATGACCATCCTTAATCTATACTTGAAGATGCGAGGAAAGAGAAAGAACTTAAAAATACTTTTGCAGCTTTTGATATTCAAGTTGAGTGCTATAATCAGCAAATGTGTGTATCATGATGATAAAGCACATTTGCTAGGATGTCAATTCAGCAAAATAACTTGTAACATTATTCAGCTGTTCAAAGCATGTAATACTTAAACAGCAATTAAAAGCAAGAAGAAATTGAGGAAAACCACCAAATTACTCAAGGCAAAAATTCTACAGCAGTATTTCTGTCTTACGCTGCAGCATGTACAGTATGTTATATGCATGAAATTCAATCCAATGAAAAATTTTATGATTATTTATACAAAATGGAACCTTGTTGCTTTTTTCATTTTTGCTTGCACTCTAAGCAGGAATTAGTATTGTACATAGACAATTAAAACACCAATTTACTGCAATTGTTTATTGGTTAAAGAAGGAGACTCCATCCCACTTCTCATACGACAGATTAACCTAAACCATGTTTTAGGTGTTATTTTTCCAGAACCACAATACTAATTTCATTTTGCTGTACAGTAAGTGATACAACTTAGTAAAATAGATTTTTAATCTGCAGAAGGTAGAACACAGAGGTTATGCTACATGTCCTCAGACAACTGCAAAAACTGTTCCTCCCTCTTGGTCTCTAAGATGACTGGGACAGATGGTTGGCTGGATAGATGGTTTACACAGCACAGCCATATGTCCAGATTTCTGCAAATATATTCTCTTTTCTGCCAAAAGATCAAATTTGAAGATGTCTGAGGATATTGAACATTTGTCCCAATCTGTGGATATCCCCCAACATAAAAGGCAAAATCTTCAGAAACCTCAGGCATGTCCACTGCAGCCATTCCTATGACACAGGCTTCTGAACTATGGGTATGCTCTTCCTGGCACATCTTTCAGATTTGCCTGGTTAAAGTGACTATGATCCCTATTTTGAAAGTGGCAAGGTGATTCTGTGATTGAATGTGGGAATGAGTCTCTAGACAATTTAAGAAACAAACCAAAGCAAAACAACAAAAAGAAGGATACTCCAGAGTATTTTGCAGTATCTGCAAGGATTCTGAGATAGCTGTCACTTTAGTCAGCTGCTCATTCTGTACTTTGAAATAGAAGAGCTCAGAGTGAAGTGCCCTAGTAAGCCAGAGTAGAGTCTGTTATCAGACCTTTACGTAGAGTTGCTGGATTATCCTTTCATTCTAAACTGTTTAAATTCTGTGTGGTTGTTTGCTTTCTCATTATGGAGAGAAAAGGCCTGGATCTATTCAAGTCTTCTTTCAAATCAATATACTAGATAATTTAATGTTGTGTAAGACTTCTCTGTAGCCATACAGTCTGTGATTTTTATGAAGCCTCCTGATGTCTGAAAACCATGGGAATGTATTGTGTCCACTTATATTAAAGGTCTATGCATGACTCCAACACAACATTGTTATGGGAGATGTAAAAAATCTATGTATGGAGCCCGCAATAATAGGTAACTGTCAGAATGACACTTCATAACATACAGCAAACTGAGACGCTATTGCTGAGCTACTGCAAAGCAGCCCTCTGTATCTAAACTAACCTGCTATATACATCAGAGAACTTCATGCACTTGCACTCCACTGATGGTCTGTATTTTCATTCCAGTCACTGAAATCTTTGTTGAATTACATTGTCATATATAATGAAGTCTTCACAGGAAAACTACTGTAGTTTATTTTGAAGCTACGTCAGAAGAAGGCAAGTCTAAAAAAATGCATATGTTATAGTGCATTATCTTATTTATTTTGCATTCCCCTGCACCTTGAAATGGATCATTCACAAATCATGCTTTTTAAGAGTTACAGATACAGAAGATACATCTGTCATTCTCGCAGAATTAACCATTTTTTACTCAGTTGTTCTCCCTCCTTTGCTTTTACTTGCCTCAACTTTTTTTTTTCACTTTTCAGTCTTCCAAATGGAATCAGTTGCATCTTCCTTTCAGTCTCCTTCATTTCTTTAAGCAAAATCTGTAAATCTGTGAAACCAAATTACAGCCACGTTGTATAAAAAGGCAGCCTCCACCTTCCTTTATCCCTCAGAAACAACCCCCAACGTCTCCTATGAATACCAATGAAACCAGAAATAATAGCAATTTTTATGTAACTCAGAGCAAGTTTTCTGACCTGTTTAAAACCAGCAGATTTATTTATTTGTTTATGGATTTGCAATGTCAAATGCTTTAAGAACACTACATTGTTGTTGGAAAAGCATATTAGTTAAACTATTTAAAAGATTCTCTGTACTTTAAAAAGATATTTTTGTCTAGTAAAGATTAAAATATTCTGTTTGTATTCAGAAGGATTAAGCTGTTTCCCTATAACTGAGCAAACGAGAAAGCTTGAGAAATAAGCAATATAGAAAAAAACCATGAATTCAATTTATTTGCTTATATCTTGATTTGTTAGCGACTTAATAAATTACAGACTAAATACTGTTAGACAAAAAACCACTACCAGTGTGTAAATAAGACCAAACATGTTTGGCTAGTGAGTTTGGAGTTTACATCCAGCAAAAAAATCAGTTCATCTTTCAGGATCTATTATTATTATTTGAAATGTGGAATCAAGCAGTGTGTCCACAAATGAAGACCTGAGTTAAGGAAGACTACATATGTTTATTTGTTACGTATATATATTTATTTTCTATTAAAACCAGTGGTTTGTAGACTAGAACTTGCTGATTGGATGATTTGACCCCACAAACAGCATTTAAGAAGGCATGTTCAGTGAGATACGGTCATGCTTGATATACATAAAAAGAACTGCAAGTTCACTGTACACATTGAACAGAGTGACAAAATCTCAGTATGATTCTTTAAGCTGTTTTTATACATATAAATGTCAAAACACGGTACATAGGGAGGTAAGTATATGCTAATGTAAAAAGACAAACGTATTTCCAATATTCTAGATACTAGGCACTTAAATTTATGTATCATGGAAATGAAATAACTGGAAATTATCCAGTTTGCTACAATTCTTCCCCCAATGATCATATCCCTACTGCACTTTTGAGACTGAACAGGCAGTATGAAGGTTGTCTTTAACTTGGCAGAGTACAGGCTCACTCTAAGAAAAGCAGTAATGAAAGAATTAAGACTTTCACCTTTTTTTCTTCTTGTTTCTTTTTCTCTGTTTTGTGTTAGTTTTACAGAATGTTTCTTAAACTGTGGCCACTGACATCAACACAGAAATATTGTGAAGGCTATCTGCACAGCACGCTACATTCTGCGTTCAGCTAACTAGATGGCTACAACACGTAGGCTTTTCCACCGATTCGGGATGGCATACACGCATTTCAAAGCGTGTGAAATGTATGAAATTTCATACATCAGGTGTGGTGGTCCCACGATAAACCCGAGACATTATGAAACACCCGAACTGCCCCTGGCCAGCACTGGAATTTCAAACTAGAGAACCTGTCCTGTGGCCCCCCCAAACTAAAGCGGTTTGTGCAGCCGGGTTTACCGTATCACTTGTTCCTAAGCTACAGAGTTGTACGAGGTGCTTCGCGCTTCTCTCCCGATGAAAAGCGCCGTAAACCGGGCACGAAGGGCAGGGCTCCAGCCCCAGCAGGCTGCCGGCCACCAGCCAGCCAGGCGTGCCGGCACCGCACGGGCCGTGCCTTCCCCGAGAGCGGGAGGCCGGCTCCCGCCGCGCCTGGGCGTCCCGGACACTCGCTGGGTGCGCGGGAGCCGCCGCACCGCGATGCGTGGCAGCGAGCGGCCGCTTAGCGGC
>NW_010972676.1:10059219-10059536 GCF_000737465.1 Haliaeetus leucocephalus
TGTCGCTGAAGTTGGGGCGGCTGTACCGCTACGTGAAGCTGGCGGTGCTGGGCAGCCTGGCGGCGGCGCTGGTGCTGAACACGCACTCGCTGCTGGCCTCGCTGCAGCGCAACGAGCTGTCGGAGCGGCGCTTCCTGCAGCTCAATAAGTGCCCGGCCTGCTGGGGCACCAGCTGGTGCCGCAAGTTCCTCAACGGGCAGCTGCGGCTGGAGAGCTGGGGCCGCCTGCGCCTCTTCGACTTCTTCAACGTCAAGAACGTCTACTTCGCGCGCTACGGGGAGCCCCGCGAGGGCAGCCGCCGCGTCGTCCTCAAGCGC
>NW_010972676.1:10059747-10093424 GCF_000737465.1 Haliaeetus leucocephalus
CCCTTGCTGGAAGCCCCGTCCCGGCCGAGCGCCCTCCGGGGCCCTTCCTCCCCCGCCGTGGCCGGCGTCTCCGCCGCGCCGGGCGCTCGCGGCTGCGCCTCTGGGCGGGGGAGAGCCGGGCTCCTGGGAAGCTGGCCGCAGAAGCAGGGGCGAAACGCTGGGGGCTTCCCCTGGGTCTTTGCCCTCCCAGGGACTCTTGTGTAAAGATGCCGGCCGGCTGGGCCGAGGAGAGGGCCTCCGGGTCCCACGCTGGGCAGGAGGCGTTTCTTCATCTCACTCGGCCTCACAGCTTGTCTTTCTTCCTCAGAGACTTGGTGCGTTTTCCTGGTTTGTCTTCCTCCTCGGCGCTGCCGTGCCTCAAGGCTTTAACTCGTTCTCCGTCCTTCCTGCCTTTCTCATCTAGGCAGGGAGCTCCCTGTCTGTTCCGTAGCAAGCGGTGCAAGGAAGCATCTATTCCGCAGGAAGCAAGGCGGGGTGGCATGCTGTAAGGCAGATGCTTTCTGGTGGCTAGATGCCTTTCTCACGGTTAAGTGTTAGGCTTCAATCCTATGGCGTTGCCCGTAGTACATAATATTCCTAGGCAGCCATGGGAAGTGGTGATTAGTTTCTCAGCGTCTCGTTTAATAGACAGTGAGTAGAGACTTTACCATAATGGTATTGGGCTTTCCTTGTCAAAAACTGACTCATGTGCTATGTCGTGCTCTTATGTGAACTACATATAATTCTGTTTTTTCTGCTGGTAAAAATTAGAAATGGGCATTTCGTAGCCAAAAAATGGAGTGACAAATTAAAGAACTGTATTCACTTTTCAGCGGCTACATGTTTTATTTCCTTTAATTAGGTGGAACTCGTTGTGTGCGCAGACCAGAAATTTGTGCTTCAACATGTTATGTAAATTTTTAGGTGAAAAATTTGTAGGATGCTGTTTTATTCTGTGGCACCACTCAGTTGCTTCTATTGCATACCTGTTTAGAAGGGGAGCTTTGTATTTCGACTCTTAACGCTATCGAGGGAGCTCCAAGTGTGCCTTTGTGTAAGTTTGGACTTGGAATCGTTTTGTCTAACTACTGAACTGTCCTTGCCTTTATCTGATGCATGATAAAAAGAATATTTGCAATACGTTTGAAAGCATCACTGCATGATTACTGTTTCTCTAGCGAGAGGCCAAGAAATATCTAATGCTCAAAAAGCAGTGCTGCAGGCTTTACCCTCCAGCAAACTCACCTACTGATTAATTTCTAGGGAATGCATTTATGAACTCTACTTAATTAAAAATACGTTTTTGGGTAGTATGCCTTCTGCCCTTCAGTCTCGCCATGTACAGCTCTTGGGTTTTGTTTTCAAAGTAAACTTCCAGTTTGCTTCGCAGCGGACTTAGGGTACAGTATGTCTGTTCCATTTTTGCCGTAAAATTGCTCCTGAGCACAGTGAAAAAGGGAACTCCACTTAAGTAAGAAAATCAAAAACTGCTTTGCTTTGCTGAGTAAATTTGGAAATTCTTTGAGAATCAATTTGTTTTGGCTGCATTTCATACAGCTTAAGAGTTTTGGCTTTGAACACTGGTTCCAACACACTGAGCATAGACCTAGATGGCCAGAAAACAGCTCTGTATGTTACTTTGTAATTTGTGGGGCCAGTGTATTCTTTACAGACAAAGCATATGGCACAGTTGCAGCATTTACTGTTGTGGGGTGGATCAAAGGCAGTGGGCAGCGCTGGGTGATTTAAGAGCCTTGACTCCTGTCAGCTTCTTGATAAGCTGTGGATGAGCCCTGAGGCTGTCAAGCAAATATGTTGAAAAGGTAAAAATCTTGGGACGTGAACTTAACAAGCACTTTGCTTGCCATTTATCTTAGCAAAGGTGCTGCTGAGAGCAGAGCAGGTCAAACTGGTGGGAAGAGAGGCAGCCTTTACCAGTCCAGAGTGTGGTAAAGTTGTCTGTCACCTCTTATCAGATCAGAAGTGTTTTGCAGAGTCTTGTAAATTTTAATGAATAGGCATATCCTGGAAAATATTTCTGAGTAACTTCAGGCCAGCTTTGTGTGTTGAAACACTCTTAATGTATTCTCCAGAAGAGTATTCAACAACTTTGGTAATGGGTACTGGAGGTTTGAATACCTTCCCTCAATTGGAAATTAAATATCTCAAATATATAAATCTGAATAAACTCTTCCCATTTGCATAACATGTCACATACCACTCCATTCTCAGCCTCTACCTGAGAAACATGTAAGGAATGAATAATTCTGTGTTATGCAGCTATTGCAAAAGCAACATGCAAGGCACTCTTTATGAAAGGTGAAGTTTCTTTCCAGAAGTGATAACTGACTACTGAGAAGTTTGCTTGTATTTATATATAAGATATGTAAAACATCTTATGGTAGAGTTT
Organism: Haliaeetus leucocephalus; assembly: GCF_000737465.1. Classification (NCBI taxonomy): domain Eukaryota; kingdom Metazoa; phylum Chordata; class Aves; order Accipitriformes; family Accipitridae; genus Haliaeetus; species Haliaeetus leucocephalus. The sequence continues at coordinate 10,062,137 of NW_010972676.1, forward strand.
CTGCAGTGTTGATGAGGGCAGATACTGGGATGGGAATGAGACTTGTAGGCTTGTTCTAAAAATCAGCTGCTTCCAAGAAAGGAAAGCTCCATGAAGCCATGTCAAGAATGAGATTTTAATTTAAAATAAATAAATAAATGATACATTTAACTGATGCTGTCTGTTTGTCACTGGAAGGCACAAGGAAAAGTATTGCTAGTCTTTTGCCTTGAACTTTTCACGAAACACTACTGTGACTGTTTAAAACACTGTCATGAATAACAGTTTTGATTTAGAAGCAGAGATAACTTCGAAACTCTCAGTGTTCAGTGCATTAAAGTTCTGTGTTGTTTAATTAAGTTATATGAGCAGCCAAATGTAAATAGGCACTGCATTTAAGGTTGATCTTTGATTTACAATAGCAAATTCACTGTAATCATTTACTAGAGCTAGTAATTTGTGGATTATAAGACTTCTTACCAGCGATTGGGATTTTAGCTTGAAGCCTATTTGGAGTATGGATTATTGCTAAAGTGGTTGTTTACAGGCTGCATATCCTCACAACTGACTCACACCTTTTGCTGAAGGAAGTTTTCAGGTGGGGCTTTAACCCATAGCATGATACAGTTTTGTTACAAGTCTCTGAACAGTAGTAAGAAGACAGCACAGTTTTGTATAGGTTACTTACTGTAATCCGAACTCAATACTTGTATTTTTTACAGCCTTCTTGTTAACCTTCTTTATCTGCATTTGTTAAACAATTGCATAGGTGTACTCACTGAATGGTTTAGCCCCTTTTGCCATTTTATTTCATGAAGCAAATGGAGGGATAGCTGCATTATTATTTGGTACAGTTTACATATTTTCTGGGTATTAAAATATTATTTTTACTTTTGTAAAATCTTGCTAAACTAGTCAGTAATTAAATCCTCTCACACTTTTTATCTGAATTCACATTTGAATGAAACAACCTACATGCGAGGGTTGAGGAAAGAATTATTTAACTTGGAGTATAAATGTTTAACTTCTGATAGGTTTGGTTTTTTCCTTCTTCTTTCTGATAGTCCTTTTCTGCAATAAAGGCAAATACTTTTTAGTAAAATAGGTTCTGATCTGTAATCAAAATTTCCTACATCTAAACCAATATTTTATATAAACATTAACAGCTTATTCAGACAAAAGCAACAACAAAACTTGCTGCTGTTCCCTTCAACTCATTGAATGGAAAACAGAATATTTTAAATAGGAATCACCTAGAGGATAGGATCTGTGTACGGCATCTGATTCGTAATTGAATATGGTGACTATGTGCATCAAACACTTGCAAAGATAGGTTGGCCAAAGTTGCCTTGTGAAGAAATTAGCAAAATTTTAAAAATTAATTGGATTACTGAGTGCAGTGTGAGTATTCATTCTTGCAGAATTCATAGAACCAGCATGGATGTAAGTAAAGTAGATTTAGCCTCATCCTATGACTGTTTATAAACCACCCACCTTCTACTTTGTCTTTTAAAAATAACTGCAGTGGAGAAACTTTCTTCATTTTTTTAACCATGACATGCACTCAGATAATGGACGTTATTGAACTTTATGAAGTAGCATGATTAATTTTTATCTTCACTGGCAAATAGAAACATAAACTTACTGTTACAGAACCAAAAATGTTTGCTGCCTATTGTTAATTTCCATAGAGGCTAAGATTGTTCAGTCTTTGACACTTATGCGAATACACAAATTCTTCTTCTCCCCCAGCCCCCAATTCCTAACAAGGTTTTTTTCAAAACCACATCAGTTCAACAGAAAGATTTGGGGAAATAGTTAAGCTTTCTCTAGACATACATCTTATTTTCCATAGAGCTCCTGCACTGATCTCCATCAGCCTCCAGATTTCCTGTTTAGAGCCACTGTGGCTGACTCTGAACAGTTTTTGAGCTACTGTCGTTGGGCCACCCATCGCTGCCATGCTGTGAGCCATGGTATGCAACCATGAATTGTCCAACACATGAAGGCCTGTGGCAAAGTTTTAAGTTTTGTATTTAAACATGAAAAAAACACCCCAAACCAACAACACCTAAAAAACAGGGCGAAGCGGAGAATTCCTTGTTCTGGGGAAACTACATTATAACTCACTACTGCAGAAGTAAGAAATTGTTTCTAGATAAGAAAATTGTGTTTTTCAGTAAAGTGGTTGTATTTCTCCTAAGGTCTTACGGTTAGCTGAAAAGACAGTTTACATCTGTCCCGGCAAAACTGAAACACAGGTTCTACAAATTGTTGTGGCAAAAATGCATCTAGAGCTTGTTTTGCAATACTCAGTCTTGCCTTTGTGCTGGCTATTGTATTGGCGTACAGTACTGCCAGATGCACTATTAAAATGACAGTGCATTTGCTTTGTTTTCAAAGCAAACTTGAAGTGTGCACACAGGCTTTGCTATTAAAATAAAACTAAATAAAATGCCTGCAAGTAATGTAGGTTTTTTTTTTTCAAACTATAGAAAATGTCTATGAATTATATCCAGCATGCATTAATGCAACTTCGTATCGAGCTGTAGCTTTTAACAACCTGTTTAAAATGGAGATTCTTCAAAGAATGGTGGTGAACGTTTGTATGTTTTATGTAAATTACAAGTCTCAAAGACTTTTATTTTTCTGACTCTGAGAAAAATTCCAATACCTATGTGGAAAATAGCAGTATTTCTGCATTTTTTAATAGATTGTGTAAATCATTGCACTTCGCTCAGATCTGTATTTAGCCTTCTAAATACTTAATCTTAATGGCTTTATTCTTCTCACAACTTCTGATCATTGTTATACTTTGTGGGGACACCCCCCCCCCCCAACCAACAGCTGTGTCTCTATTCCTAGTATAATTACTCTGCATGAACAGTCTGTTGCCACATAACCTAAAATTCTTCTAGTTCTCTTCATGTCATCATTGGGGTTTCTGTTTGTTTTTGGTACAGAAAGAACTATAATCGACATCTGGTAAACATATATTAAAACATGAACTGTGATCTCTTTGAAACAATCTCTTGCACTGAATTCACTCAAAGTAGTAATTTAGCCAAATGTTTTACAGAATTATTTTGCTGATCCATGCATAACTCAGTAAGAAGTAAATGGGCAAATTTTCTTGCCTGGGATTTCTCTTTTCCTTTTGTATCATACACACTATTCTAGTCAGAGGTTATTTTCTGTAGTTTGATTCTAAATACATTAGTAGAATGCCATCCAGTTTTAATACTGGGTGCCTTTTAAACTTTATTAATTACTCGGTGTTTCTGATACATAATTCCTATGCTAAATACCAAGTAGTGGGTTTCAGGCAGTTACCTGCACTACCTGATATGTCCTCTAGTGGACTTGTATTATTTAAGTCCTGGCTCACACAGATACTGCCATTTTGACATACTGAATAGTATTTAGTGTGTAGTATTTTTAAATGTTGAATATTTCCCTCTGATCTTTATGAAAAAGTTAAAACCTAGTTTGAGACCAGTTGTTACTAGTCATGTTATCTCCAGTTGCTTTGAGGCTTTTTGATTATCTGCAATTTCATATATTATTTCATTTTAAAGATTCACTGTAGTCTGCTGCAGATGATTATAAATCATGACTTCCTGCCCTCCCCCTCCCCCCAATTACTCCCATGCAGTTGGACTGTTTTTTTTGTTTGAAAGCTATTTCTTCTTTTTGCAGTAAACATAAACTAAGCGTAAGGAATGTCTCTACAAGTGCTACTTTATGGGTAAATTGATTTTTTTTTTTTTCTTCTTTTCAGGTCTTTTCTTAAAATTCTTTTTCACACAAATCAGTCGACTGACACCTGTAGAAAAGATAATTCAGAAAGCAAAGGATTTAAATTTTAGGTGTTAAAAAATGAGGCTTTAGTCTTTCTTGATTACTGTTTTACATACTTCTAAGTATTGTGGAGAAAGGACATGAGTTTATTGTCTGTCCTTGAATTTCCATTGTGCACATATTAAAAAAGAAATGAAAAATGATTGTTTTGTTGAATTAAAATTGAATAGCCTCATGTTACCAGAATATTCCACTGATTTGATTGTATTGAAAATTGAAGAGTTGTTTTTTGCAGTGACATATGAGTATACATAGTAGGCCAGAATTGGCTCATACTTGTCATGTTACCATATTTAATTATGTTTAATTAAATGATCAAAACTATTTTCATCCTTCTTTCTGGTGAAACTTTCCTAAAGTGAAGATATGCAAGTAAAGTATAAGGAATGTTTTAGAATAGTCTAGAAATTCTTGAAGTGAGAAATCACTATACAGACTTAAATAGAAATCCTCCTGAAAAATTGTAACTCTTAGCAGTTTTCAGTAACACGCACACACAAAAGTGTTACCCCACATTGCAAACCTTGAAATACCAATGTTGTCCATTTTCTTCTGGTATGTCTGATGTAGAGGGGGAGCTGTGTTTTACTTACTCGAATTAAGTAATTGAGTCTTTGTTTTAGTCTTTTTAATTTTGCAATTTAACTTTCAGAACTAGGAGTAGGCCATCTCTGCTAGGACTTTATAGTGATATATTCCAGACTCATAACTGTTAAGAAGTAGATAGTGATCATTTTCATCTGTTGCAGATTTAATCTGAACAAACTTTTCTGAACTACAAACTAATTTGAACAGGTAACAACCAATACAACATTAAATTTTCTTTACTATGGTTCTTGTGTTTAATCATTATTCATTAATTTGTTTGGAGAAATGACATACCTCTGCTAACATTGTGAAATATAACTTTTGCAGTTCAAGTGTTCAACTTAATAATTGAGCAACTTCTGAGTGTTTAGAGTTGTCTGTGTATTTTTGTCCTATACTGTGTCAATTAAGCCTGATATATACCTCTTGTTGGCATGAATTGTAGGTAGTAACTGGTTGAAACGTAATAAAACCAAACAAAAGTCAAATACACATAGTTTCAATGGGAACACTAATATTTGGAATATTCAGTGAAATCCAGTCTTCAGTCTGTGTGTGTGTAGGCTATATATATATATGTATATGTATAACTTCGGTGGGAGTTTTAGTTGAATGATGTCAAATGATTTGCCATATAGTTGAGAATGAAATTGGTTTCATTATACTCACTAGCATTCACAAATACATTTAAATACATGTCTTCTAGTATGCAGATCAATTCCTGACAAAAGAAGGCATCTGTGTTTAGACCATGCTTTTTAACCTTCTTTGATCTGAAAAGTTGCATTGTAAAATCTGATCTCTAGCTCTTCGTGGTTCCAGAGCTTTACTTATTTGCCTTGGTGACTAACACAAGGTGCTACTTCTGTTTACACTGCAGAATCAACAGTACTGTGTGTGAGAGAACTAATTTTTTTCCTCTTGAGGAAAAGTGTATTATTATTTAAATTCTACTTGCCATGCCAGTTTGTGCCTGGGCAAACACAGTTTAGTAGGATGATTTTAGTGAAGGCATCACAAAGGGTGTAATTTTGCCATGAAGGTCTTCAGGGTCATAAGGACTAGGGAGAGAAGTCCTCACTCTGTTTTGCAAATGTTTTTTTTAATTTCATCATATTTAACATATAGGTCTTAGTTTGTTTTTTAGATGGAACTTGCTGTATACAAAAATTGGTAGTGACATGTAGCATCTTCTAGAGTAGTTTTGAAAATGAAAAGCATATTTTTTTAACAGCGCAGTGGAACAGTAGCTCAAAGATATCAGTTGTTACTTAAACTGTTTTGGCTTTTTTGGACTTGATTATTGGGGTGAATTATATGCTTGATTATGATAAACTAATATTGTTTTAAGTGTTTAATTCAAAGGGGATTTTTGTTATTGCAGACTACAATAAGCCTTATCAGCTTCAAGCTGGTGAGTCTTCACTGCATGATCTAATTCACAGCTCTGAACATTCAAAACCAGTGGCAGATTTGTATATCTTCTCATGTTTAGACAGATGGAAGTGAAAAAGACAAATGCACTGATAGTGTGTTTTATGCTTCAGTGAAATGATAAATTCACCCTATTAATTCTCAATATTTATTCTGAGACTACAGTGTATTTTTTTTTAAAGACATAAATGCAGTGTTGTTCTTTCAGGAACAAAATGTCCTTTGTCCCTTTGACAGGGTTTTGTTTAGGTTTTTAAGCCTTGCTTAGAGAGATATCTTGTAGCTACGCTAATTAGGGCAACTAAAATTTTTTTTTATATATATGAATCATGGAGAATGGAGGTAGCAGAAGTTTTTGTCATATTTACTGTTTTCCATCTATCTGTTTAGAAGATTATACATATTTCTCTGTGAATAGAGAAAGTTAACTTTAACGAGAGAAAACTTACTAAGCTACCTGTTTGTAGTTTTTTTATATGCATTACTATATTTTAAAACACTTTAAAGAGCTTAATTGTCTATGGTTTGCATGGCATTTTTGTGTATATTCCCAGATAAAATGTGAGTGGGTGCATCAGAATTGCAGATTCTTTTGTCAGACAGCTGTTTCTGGTTTTGAACGAGAGCTTACTTTTTATCTTAACTGTCAAATGAACATTTTTAAGTCTTCAAATAGTATATTCAAGTACAAAATTATCTAATTAAATATTTATACTACTAATAATTTGAGAATTAAAATAGAAGCTAAAATAATGTTATGCATTACTCCACAGAAATCTGAGATTTTTGGCAGCGATTGACTAAGCTTTTTGTTTCTAAATGCAACTTGTTCATGGAAAACATGTTTAATGACCGTACAAATTTGTGTTCATGTCTTACTGGCTTTCAAAATTTTAATACATGAAAAAAAAAAATCCTCATGTTAAGTTAGCTGCAGTTTCATCTAGAAAGATGCTTTCAAAATAGAATAGTACAAAAATTTACAAATCTCAGCTTGCAAAGACAACAGATCTGCGCTTCAATTAATATTCTTGTCAAATTCACCTAGTGAATATAAAACTGCTGAATGAGGCACTTGTACATATTTTTATCCCCTTCTTCGGCTACTGACTTGGGTAATGAAGTGTAGATGCGGCTGTTACATGCCAGTTGGAAGGGAGCCAAAACAGAGATGTTGTTTGTACATGTGCAGATGTTGGCAGGATTCCCTGCACTCCTGTTGTCAAAAGATCTTTTTATTGCCACAGAGTTATAAATATATCTGTGTTACCGTATGGCATGCAGATATTTTACTAGTAATGTTTGGGCTGTTCACTTCTTAATAAACCAAACTGCTCCAAGTATTTCTTGTGTGAAATCAAATTCAGTGTACACACTGCAGGAAGCATAATGTGTAGATCAGTGTACTATTGTGACTAACGCTCTACTTCCAAAATCAGTTTAATCCATTACATAAATCCTTGCTGCTGCTGGAAAGCAAAGTTCTTCTTAGGTCCTTCCCTCTCTTCTGCACCTGGCTATTCAGGCCTTCTCCCTTCCTTTTGTCAGTAGTAGCATGATGTGGTGATGTGATAAGCTGTATCAGACTACTGATCCAACTGAACACCAGCCCAGCAAGTACCAGCTGCATTGCTTTCCTAATGACATGAAGGAGGGGAGTGAAATGAGTGTGCTTGATGGACTGGGAGGGATGGACACCTTTGCTTCCAATGGTAGTATGGCCTTTGCCAGGTTCAACTGTTTGTAGTTGAATTTGTATTTGGAAAGGGAGACAAAGGCATAAGCAGAGCAGGACTGGAATATAGGAAAGAAGAGGGGTGGAAAAGAAAAGGAGTGGGGTGGCCCAAAGTCATACTTAAATAAAAATATTTAGGCATTATTGGTGTAGCAATTGAATATGTTGCATTGAGTGCTGATAAAATGCAGCAATACGAAAATGTTATGCACAGTTGGTGAAATTAGTTAAACCTGTGTTTACCAGAAAATATAATCAGGTAAATTTTCCTCAGTATAAATTTGGGTTTATAAGATATGGATAAAGTAGACTTGCATGGGTACAGGACTGATAGGTACACACATTCAGACTTCCCTAATAATAAGCTGTATGGCTTTTTCCTGGTAGATACTGGTAGGCAATATTTTGAAGTTTTCCATATGCCCCCTGATCCCTCTCACCGGAATGAAAAATTTTTGCTTGCCCAGAGTTCTCTGGAGGTTATGCCTTAGCACCAACTCCTGCTTGCTTCTTTTTGACTGAAATTATGTGTTACTTTGTAAATAACTAATTTCATTTGATGGACAGCAGCGGTTTGCTTATTGGTTTGTTTTGATCCAAGGTTGAATACAGTAATGATAAATGTGCATGAAATCTCATTTTGGTGGCATTTATTGATGCCACAGGCATGAGTTTTCATTATATTGGTCTGTTTGTAGAATAAGTAAGGAACACTGAATTAGGACACACTTAACTTGTTGGAAGGTTATTTTGCTAACCACAAAACAAGCAAAAAAACCCCAGCCATCTTCTTAACTGTGGAATGTATCAATTGACTTGCCCTGAACTAGTGCATATTTGCCCATACTTACCACCTTCATAAACTGCCCTGAAGCCTACAGATAAAAAAACCTGAAGACTGGATAATGTCATCCTTATTGCATAGTAGATTTAGTTAGTGAGAGAGATTTAGTTCTGCTCAATTATATGGTATCACAGCTTGAAAATACCATAGTGGTCTCAAAACCATCAAATTAGTTCTGTATCATCCTCAGGATTTTTCGTGACCAGATTTGCCTGTGTGGGTGGATCAGGTGATCAAACTAGAGTGGAAGTCCAGTCACTTAGGCACCCCAAAAACTTTGAACCTATTCTGTTATTAATATGGGTCTGATGTCCTTTTGACCAACAAAGAAAGGTTCTTCTTTGCAACTGTAAACACAGTTATTTCCCCGAAAATTGTCTTCTACACTTGCCATATTAGAGCCTTTTGCATCTAAAAAAGGATGTCAAATATGTCAACAATATATGTATTAATTATTATTTTAATTCCTTCACATGTACTATATAGACAAGATTTGCTATGTAGAAACTTTGAAGAGTCCTTGAAAATTCCATAGGGGACATCTTGAGCCAGAGTAGTCTGGGATGGATGCTCAGCTTCCAGTAGGATCCCATTATCAAATAGTGTTACCACATAAACAAATTGGTATTTTTACTGACTCAAAATTATGTTTAAAATATTAAATAATTTTAAAACTGTAGATGAACAAATTGTGATGTTCTTAAGTGTTCCAAGCAAGGACTGCTGGAAGCTAGGTACAAGTTAACCTGGTACTCAGCCTTCATTTTAGATACGGGCTCAGCTAGGGCCTTCATAACATTTCATTAAATGCTTTAATTCTATCAAACAAAACGTGTTTTAATGACTGTTCAGTCATGCCCTTTTAACAAAAGCCACTAAATATGAAAGTGGGCATTTTTCATTTGTGCAAACTAGAAAGCTCATCTTCTTGATGAGAGTAGCTAGGTAACATTAAACAGCGTGTCCTAACATCATAAGGCTTGTATTCAGAATGGAAATCTTAAAATGGTTTTCTTGTATGCTCTGATGCTACCTTCTATTAAGTATTTTATGGTTTTGGTAATAATACTTGCCTTAAGCTTTTCTGTACTTAACTTTATGAAAATAAAAATTTAGTGAAGGCTGCCCTTATGCTGGAGGATTAAGCATTTCGGGTTCTCCTCTGTCATGTGATCAGAAGTACATTGATTCCTTCTTATTTGATAGGTATATTTTTGGAATAAGATATATAAACAATCCTTACTTGACATTATCAAAACAAGGAAGGGCTCAGAGTCACTTAGCATAGAAGTTGGCAAGGAGCATGCTTCCAGAGCAGAAACTTTGATCCTGAATCCTCTCTCTGTACGAAAGGCCTCTACAAGAAGGGTGGAAATGTTAGAGTGATATTCTCCAGTATCAGTGGCATAGAAATGGAAAGGAATGCCCAAACCTTTTCTTTACCTTTTTTTTTGGGGGGGGGTGGAGGACGTATCATCTGGACTTTCAATAATAACTCTTCCTTTTTCCTAGTCACCTCTGTATAGTTTTGTACTTCATATAATGATTCAGAATGGGTAAGAAAGGCAGCTACAATTCCTATGAATTGATGGGAGAAGTTGCACTGTGGAAGCACTTGTGTTTCCTAGGGGCTTTGATGTGATTTAGCAAACCTTTTCATTACTACCATTTGTACTTAAAAATTCTGTAACTAAGATTCCAGTTTTGTAGTGAAATAACTTAGTAGGTGGAAAAAATCTCTCCAAAGGATTTTGTTTTTTACCTCCTGAAGCCTGCAGCTATTGTGAAATCCTGAAAATTCAATATAACCAAGAAAAACTCTTGTTGCACTGCTGAGCAAGTGTTCCTGTTTCACTTTTTCTTCCTGTGTGTTTACCAGCAGCATCTTTTAAAAGGTAGAGAAGGCAACTATAAGAATTTTCCTCTTGGATATTGCTAGAGGATTCATTGATCCAATGACCTTTTGGGTCAGAGGTCTGTTAGTAGTCTTTTTAATGAAACTTGGTTCCTGACATGGGAGCACGCTTACACAGAAAATGACTAGTGAAATATGCAAGCAAGTTTTGTGAGTAAAGGTTGGAGTGCGTATTGGTGATTTACATTATTGACTATTGTGATCTAAGCAAATGATTTTGTTTTTTCAGGGCTTTTTTAATACTAAATTTGAAGTCTTAGTGTGTGAATTGAATATAGCTTTAACTTTGCTGTTTGCATTTCAAGGATAAGTATTAATTCTTGGAAGTAGATGTGGCTTGCAGTTCCTTGTGTATTACAGAGCTTCTAGCGTTTCTGGCCAATATCAGTATTCTAACCTTGGCTTAGTGTCACCTGATGCCTAGTGCTTAAGATAGAATGATCAAAACTTTGTTATCAAAGGAAGCGCAGACATAGGTAAAGTTAAGGATTGTTGTAGGGGAGGTATGGGTTCTAAGGCTATGGTGATTAGGTATGTAAGTGCTCTAACTTTTCTGATTTTTTTTTTTTAAATGGGATACATATACAAATGGGTGAGTGCTGGGCACCTCTTCCCTGACTGGTCTTGTAGTTCAGATCTACATGATGTGTTTTCCTTCCAGTATCTCTTTTCTCAATGTACCATAAATGTTTTCTGCCATCATGGATTCCAGGAGGTACAAAGCTTCCATTCAGACTGAAACTGACCCTGCCGTTCAACCCAAGTGTGGTACAACCTTTGCTACATCATTGTGGCAGAACTGATTATGAGTTGCTTCTGGTGACACAGTACCAAGGTGGTGCCTGAGGAAGAAGCATGTGCATATAGTGGTATCTCCTAATTGTTAAAATTAGTGTACATTGTATTCTTAAAGAGCGTGAACTTCTATGCATTTGGGGCCTTTTAATTTAATATTTTTATGGTTTCTTCCTGGTGCATAGTATGAAGGATACCTTTTAAATGCTTGTCTTCATATTGAAGTCTTAGGACACATTCAGCACAACTGAAGTAGGAAAAATATGCTGGTGTGTTGGGGTTTTGTTTGTTTCTTTGTTTGTTTTTAATTGCTTGTGGTATGTTGTTGCTATTCAGGCTCTTATGTTAACTTCCAAGAAAGCTAATATTGGAGACAGATTTTACTTTTCATAAAAATGTTATGTGGCTGTGTGTAATAAACAGAGAGAGTATGTATGTAGCAATTAATTAATCCAGGAGATAGATTGTTAAGGAGTACTAGAGGCAGAAGAAATGCTAAGCTTTCTTTTATACCTTAATCTGTTCTGTAATGCTTTCTGTGAGAGATCTTCAAGTGAGAGGATCCTCAAAGAAATCCAATCAACTGGGAAAAATGGGAAGGGGGGCGTGTTAGAGAGAAGGAGGTGTCACTTTTTAAAGCTTTTTCCTTTAGGTTGTTAAAAGAGTTGGTCTTAATTAGAAGTATCAGATGCAAAATTATCTTGGTAGGAAGTATACTTGCCTTAGTACAAGAAATGTGTCTAAAACAATAATAGAAAAAGATAGTTGATGGAATTGTGCATGTGTATATATATGTGAACATATATATATATATAGTATATGGAAAGCTAGATATGGGTTGTATATTATTTCACGTCCTCCAACTCTTTCCCTTTAGTAGTCCAGCAGGGTCTCTTGCTCACATAAATACATTTTGTGTTGGTTTTTTTTTCCCCTTCAAAACTCAGAAGTATATGGAAATGTAGTGTTGATGGGTATTTACAGGTGTCTCTTCTAAATTTTATGAACAGCCTTTTTAAATCTAAGCTGTTTTGTATTAATGAAAATTTTAAAAAATCTTTTTATATACAGAGTTTTCCATCTGATGAGGGTTGGCCGTTTGCAAAGTACTTAGGAGCATGTGGAAGAATGGTGGCTGTCAATTACGTTGGAGAAGAGCTGTGGAGTTACTTTAATGCACCATGGGAGAAACGAGTGGATCTGGCCTGGCAATTAATGGAAATAGCTGAGCAGCTGACAAATAATGACTTTGAATTTGCACTCTACCTCCTTGATGTCAGCTTTGACAACTTCGCAGTTGGACCAAGAGATGGGAAAGTTATCATTGTAGATGCAGAAAACGTTCTGGTAGCAGACAAAAGGTTAATCAGACAGAGTAAGTGTCTTCTTTCTCTCCCCTCCCCTAACCCCATGTCTCTTGCTTCTTTCTCTGCAAGTACAATATTTAAGTATGTGTAGTGCTAAATACCCATTTGGTTGCCTTTATAATGAGACTACTAATTAAAAAACTAATTGGCTTTCTTCTGCAATTAGACTACTCATTAACTTGACCAATTTGTCAATTTTACAAAGTGTTGAGTTTACCTGAGCTTGATTTACATATACTTTTAATCTCTGTAATCCTGCTTAAATGGAGAGGTGGGGGTGGGAGGAGAGGGTTTGGATGGGTTTGTACAGATGGATGGACAGATAGATAGGCTGGCTGACTGACTTGTCTACCTTAGCTAAAAGAGAAAAGTTCCTTTCGTCTTTTCCAGATGTCTGTAAGGACGGAAGTCTTGGCATTCTATCTTCTGTGAATGACAAGGCAGTCTTACTGCCCGCTTTGCCTTAGTTACATAGCCTGCCTCTGTTTTAGTTGTTCAGGTTGGTGCTCTGTAATAATGGAACAGAAGGAATGGGTAATTTTAGTGCTGTTTCCAAATGGGAATAGTGAAAATTCGTTCATCTTCCTGTCAACTGTAAAAGCTCAAAGCAGAGGCAGCAGGAGAGATGTTTGACAAAGTGGCATTACATGGCTTTATATTCCTTTTGAGCTTATAAGGAAAACTTTACAGACCTAAGAGCTAGAGACATTCAACATGAAACCCTAGATTCTGCAGAAGTTCATGGCAATAGGCCAAGTGATTTCAGTTTGCTTTAGGTGAATGGATTTTTTTTTTCAAGCTTTTGCAACTAGACTTAGTATGCTGTGCTGCTGAATTAACTTTAAGACTATATTTTGTATCCATGCACTTTTCTACAATGAAGTATGTTTTGGGGTTTTTTTTTTTGGTGGTGTGGGGTTTTATTATACATTCTCAAGGAGCTTAGATTAAAATTACCTGAGCCTACCAAGAAAACCTTTTAATGTATTGGATACCTAGCACATTTACTTTAGTACTTACGGGCCACACAAATAAACTTTTCCTTTTTTTTTTTTCTTTTTTTCTTTTCTTTTCCCACCCTCTTAAGTAATATTATTTTAAGATTTTGACTTTTGGAGCACAGTCACAAAGATGACCAAATGAACTCTGAAAAAATTGATGTGTACACGGAATAGGAGCAGGTAGCTTCTTGCAGAAGCTGAATGCTGAAAGTGCCATGCTTACATCTGTTGTCTATAGTTCTCAGAGTAATTTGGATCTAACTAGGATTTTGCTCCATGATTTGTAATCCAACAATTAATCGAGAACACAGAAAACAAATGAGGACACCAGAAAGTTCTCAGTCTTTGTATAAACTTGACATTTATTACTGATTTCATTAATCTTCTGGGAAGTTTCATTAAACAGTGTCTAGAGTGATTAATATGCCAGTTTAGATACTTGAATACGTACATTCTGTCCAATTGCACTGTACAGTAATATCTAATTATACTCTGTGTGGTATATCATATTTGAGTTTGCTGAAGTCCTTTTTTTCCATTCTCCTTTGTTCCTGGCTTTTTTTCCATTTTGAGTTTGCTGTTCATTGTACAAATCTTACACCATATTTTTATAGTTTTAGCAGTCACCCATCAGTACACTTTTTTTTCTAGACCAGCTTGCAGTGCACCATAAATAAGTAGACCAACAGTCAGCTCAGAGACTACCAAACACAGATAAATTCTTCTTCGTGTATCACAGTGCTAAAAAAGATCTGCAAAACAACGAGACTCCATGATAAGAACCTCTTCTCAAGGCTGGCAATAATCTAGAAACTTAAGATGAAAGTTTTCTAAGAAAAAGTAGTAAGAACTCAGGAGATCTCACAGTTAGTAACCTTTTACATATTATTATTGTATAAGATATTTTCTGTAAACCAGTTTTTAAGTTAAAAGCTTTGTGACAAGGCCATGAGTTACACCTTCAAATTCTAACTTTGAAAATATATATAAAGAAGGGTTTATACATGTATGTAAATGCCATTTGTTTTGTTGAATTTTTTCTTTCTTCAGAGGTTATATGTAATGCATCTGCTTTTTTATACGCGCTTCTTAGTTACTACCCTGTCTAAAATAAGATGTTGGAAGATAATGTTTCAGAAGTTTATGGCAATTACTTTGCAATGTTTATTTTGTTCTTTGGTAGACCACTTGCCAGTGTTAGTTCCCAGGGCAACTGAAGAAACCAAATCTATGTTGCTAAAATAAATCATGTTGCTTGCTTGTTTTTCTCTCAATTTCAGCTGCAGATCATTCTCTTGTACTTGTTTGTGCTACATTTTTTTTTTCCTCTGGGTATGTGTGTGAATGTAGATTTCATATATTTAGTGTGCTGTTTTTTCTGCTTCCCTCTCTTTGCTATCTATTTTACCCGCTTTCTTTCTTTCCCTTTAATTTTTCTATTGCCACAACCATTTCAGCAGAAGGGTATGTCAAACTGTCAGATGCAGTCTTAGACTAGAACATTTAAGAGTTCATCTAAACAAAGTGGTTTATAGTTTAAATATTACCAGTTTGCTGTGTATTGAGCTTCTGTTTGTATTCAGACACATATATGCTCTTTCCTCCTCTCTCTCATTTTTTTTTTCCTGTCTCCTTATATTTCACAGATAAACCTGAAAACTGGGATGTATGGTATGAAAGCAAATTTGATGACTGTGATAAAGAAGCTTGTCTGTCCTTCTCAAAAGAGATTCTTTGTGCTCGTGTCACTGTGGACCACAATTACTATGCTATTTGTCAGAACCTTTTATCAAGACATGCCACGTGGCGTGGCACTTCTGGAGGACTACTTCATGACCCCCCAGCTGAAATTGCCAAAGATGGCCGACTTGAGGCCTTGCTGGATGAGTGTGCCAACCCAAAGAAGCGATATGGTAGATTCCAAGCTGCAAAAGAACTGCGTGAATACCTTGCACAATTGAGTAACAATGTGAGGTAGTCCACAGTGAATTTTTTTTGCAACACTGGCTAAAACACTATTGCAAAGACACATAGAAAATGAAGTTTTGAACTTATGTATTAAAAAGAGAAAATAAAAAAAACCCAAACCTAGATTATCAGTTTTCTAAATACCATAAAAATATAATTTTATGGTGTTATATTGTTCCTTTGCAAACAGACAAGGTACTTACTGAAGTAAAACTTGAGCTACTATTGACTCTCCTCCCTAACTATTTAAAAGGGAGCAGGTCAAAAAAGACTGTGATAGCTTAATTGACAGCTTGTGTGTCAAAGGGTACTTCACATAAAACAGCATTAGTGTCACAGTTTTGTGAAGCTGATGTTCTTACTTGGAAAGTCAAGTTAGACTGATGGCCTGTTTTAAAGGCCTTTCTCCTGACATCTTTGTCTCATTTTTGTGTTTGTTTAAACACCTTGAAGTGGCATTTACATCCAGGTAAATCTAGGTGTCTGCATTGTTTCAAATTTAATGGGCTTTCATGTTAATGCTGTGCAGTACACTCCTACTGTGAGTGCAGGATTCCCATGTTTACTGTCTAATTTTAGGGGTTTTACACTGTATTTTACTATGCTTAAACATTATGGTGTTTTTTTTTTAAGATCATCATAAACTCAAATGTCATTTGAACTAACTTTCATTTGATGTCTTTTGTAGTTCTGCCATTGGAAATATCACTTAATGTAATTATTGTACAAAACTTTTACCCTTCATGCCAGTATATACACATGACTGTTTAGCAGGAAATCATGGTATGATCAAATGCTTATTTTTAACAGAGATAATTTGAGAATTGGAGAGAGACTAGAATTAAAAGATCTGTATTAATTTAAATGGGGGATAGAAGCTTGACTAAAAAGAAAAATTCACTAGTCCAGTGCAGTTAAGCATAAACCAAAGAAAATGGTTTTGTTTATTAGTTTCTAAACAAATAGTAAAGAAAAAATGCTATACTGTAGTGAAGCTAATAATTCTCAAAATTCAAATTTCATTGGTCCTTGGTTACTCTTTGAAGTACTTCTAAAACTATGTGCTTATGCTAGAAGAAAACCCTAATTTGAATAATAATGTCTAGAAATTAGCAGTTTGTTATACATCATTCCCAATTCAAGTGTAATGGAGTTTACTGAATATTCATCTTCTGGTTTACCAGCTAAATTGATTAAGCTGTATTCACTCTAGACAACTTTTCTTGAAGTAGGTTTGACTATTCCCTGTGCCGTTAAAATTGACTTGTTGAGGTTTGTGTAACTCTGGAGTTGTTCTCATAAATTAGTTTTTATAAAAACCTCAGTTACTGCTACAAGAACTCACTTCAAAGCTTGCTCTTTTTCTTTTTTTCTTTCTTTCTTTCTTTTTTTTTTTTTTTTTTTACAATTACTATAATGCTTCATTTTCCTGAAGTCTTATTCATAAAAAGATAATCTTAGGAAATGTATGCATATGCATATTACTGCTTGTAACAGTAATGAAGGAAACTAATATTTCTTAAATGTGTGTATAAAACAATACTTTGTACAAGCTAAAAAGAATTCTGAGCAAGGTAGTATGTGCTACTTTCAAGAGCAGAGTTAGTATGCCTCTCATACTGCATCAAAAGACTGATGGAAGCTGTTGCTTTATGAAATTGCTGCAAATGCAAGGTGAGGAAAGTGGCAAACTCACTGACTGGCCCTTCTTTCTCAAAGCTCGAAAAGTGGAGCCATATAAAGATGTAGAGTGCTTTTTGGTTTCTTAGATGACTATATTAAGGATATTTTAGAATTCAAAATTCTCACTTTAAGTCATCTTTGCCTATGTAGTCCTAATTTGCTCCTAATCCCTTGTCTCGTTTTCTGAAGTTAGAATGCC
The DNA here is from genome assembly GCF_000737465.1 of Haliaeetus leucocephalus. Taxonomy (NCBI): domain Eukaryota; kingdom Metazoa; phylum Chordata; class Aves; order Accipitriformes; family Accipitridae; genus Haliaeetus; species Haliaeetus leucocephalus. The sequence goes on from NW_010972676.1 coordinate 10,079,506, forward strand.
CAATGCAGCTTTTAATTTTCATTTCTCCCCTCCCCTCATTTGAAAATGGTTTTACATGCTTGCTCTGGCACAAGCTGTCGGACAAGGTTCATGTTATTTTTCATCATAAAATCCCCTTATTTGAAGAAAATAGATTAATACTCAGACTAGATAATACTATCCTACCATAAAAGCCTTGACTTATCACTAAAGTTGATTTTTAAACATCTACCACGTTTCCCAATGAGTGAGTGGAGTATGATTGTTAAAGTTGTAAAAGAAACAAACACTGCCAGTTCTGGTTACTATGCGAGGCAGTTCTGTAACTGTCAGAATGTCCTATCAGATTTGGTTTGGGGTTTAGTTCCCTCAGAAATAAGTTACTAAAGCCAATTATAAAAGGAATTTGGAACTTTTAAAAAAAAAAAACAAAACCCAACAACACTACAGGGAAAACATTGTGGAGAGCAATAAATCTTGTTCCGTTTGCACCTATCAGATATTTATTGTACAATAACAGTTTATATTTTTAGTCATTGCCCATTATTATTGATGAACACGGTGAAATATTTTTGAATGAGATGTTTGGGGTTTGTATGTGCATTACAATTGTCCTTTTGTACTGTAAGTTACTGTTTGATTGGAATATTTTATCAAAACTGTCTCCCTGTGCCTTTATATTACAAGAAAGTTGTTTCTGCAACTTCTAATGATATTAATAAAGAATACTTTAAGAACCTCATCTCAGATGTTCATTTTCGGATTGGTAAGTCTTTTAAGGTTGACTTAGTCTAGGATGCATTAAAATATACATAGAACTTGTTTTTGTAGTGTTGCAGAATGCACCATTGTCAAAAGTGACAGATAGGAACTTTTTTTTCCCCTCCTTCTTCCTGGTAGACTGATCCAAAGTGTGAATGATCTGTCAGGAATTTTTCTGCTTTGGAGATTATCATATGTAGGACTCATTTTCTTAAAAATAACTTGATCAAGCCATATCTTTCTGTTCTGTTAACTGAAAGAAAATATTTTCAAATTAAACAAGTTGATATCTTCTCTTTTTGTTGAGAAACTTACTTTTTCCTTGTATTAGTCTCATTTATATTGCTAGTACCACTGTCTTCGGTAAAACATTCTAGCAGTTAATGTAATATAAATACATAATGACTTTTGATGTTTCTCCTTTACTCTGGGTTTTTCAGTGAGCATTTGCATTTGAAACTAAGTCCTGCAGTTATACTACAGCATTTATTCCCTTCTGACTTTCTGAGCCTGTGTAAATAATAGGAACAACTTGTCTCAAAAACACTTGGATTTTTAAATTTTTTTTAGTTGAACTCCTGCTGCTCAACTTAGGTCTGCAAACATGCAGACTGAAACTTCTAAACTTTCCAGTGTGCCTCAGATGTCAAGATCATTATGATCTTAAGAAGAAACTAGCATGAATAAATGCTGCATCTTTTTCTTTCAACAGCTTCCAGAGTATAGCATAGCCTGATCCTGGTTGCCTTGAACTTCAAGACATGGTGTATTTGGTACTTTCTTTCCAGGTACTTTTTAATTGTGAAGATATTCTCTTATGAGACACTTCAAATATGTTAAACTTCGTATGCTACTCTGATTTACCACAAAGACTAGGTTAAATGCGATTTTCTTTACATTTATTAGAGTGGAGACCTTGGCTGTGTTTAAAAGGCACTAAATGTTTTGGTTCTCTACAGTCAGTCTAGTGTTTTTGTAGAAACCAGCAATCGTGCTTTCACAGCTACCTGTTTTTCCATATGACATGTCTGAATTCAGTACTAACTTCTAAGCTCTTCTGTTAGTTTTCTACGTTCTTTGAAACCTGTGATTTGGAAATTAGGATAGATTGGACTGCGAAACCTCTGTAAAATGCACATGTCTAGTGAGTATCAGAAATGTTCTGTTAGGGAAGTGTATTTCTCAATTTGAAGATTTGGTGTGCAGCCTGCTTAAACCGCTTTTGAAGTTCCTCATGGTTTCTTTCTATCTCACAGTCTTCCCAAGGCTTTAAAAAATCCAGTCCATCAAATGGAAAATTCATTAGTGTTGATTTCACCCACTTTTTTTTGTTGAAGTTGCAATATACAGACCTGCTAATTTATTTGATAGCCTTCATCTGACTAGTTCACGGATTAGCATCACTGTTATTTCTACTTTAAATGTCTGCCAGTTTTTTGTTTTCTGTTTCCTTACTTCCAGATCATGTTGAAAGACGTACAGCTAGTTTAAATCGACCTTTTATCTCCTTCTAGTTTCATGTTAGGGTGTTTTAAAGAAATTTTTCCCATGCTGATTTGTCATTTTTTTAAATGTGACTCTCCAGATCTGACAAGTGTCAGTTTGCCTGGGGTACTTCTAAGCATCAAATTCTTTTTATATTTCATACAGAGTTTTATGAACACTTTTCACTATTCTTCCAGGCAAAAGTCTTTAGTAGTCTGACTTGTACTGTACACTAAAGTAATGAGCTTTTGCTAGATGCAGAAAGGCCCCGTGGCTGTTAGATGTCTTTGTAGAGTGTGCATGTGATGTTAGGACAATGAGGAGTCTGTTGTTTTGGCAGCAGAGTCTGTTGTTGCCATGCTGGAGGTACGAGAATATACCTGTTTTGTGTGGTTCAAAAGCTAGACAAATTTCAGGAGCATTAGTAATGAACATTTGCCACGAATACTGACTTGCATGTTCAGGTCAGAGCAGGAAAGTTCTGACTTTAAAAGAAAAAATATCTAAGGCTGTTTCTTATATTTGGTGGGTTAACTCCAGTCTTCTGAGAACAGAAATGTGAAAGCAGAATATACTTCAAAGCAAAATAGACTGTTTAATATATAGCTTGTGTTCAGATAGAAAGAAGAGCTTTTTTGGGGGGGTTAGGGTTTCAAATAGCTTGTCTATTAGTCAATTTTAATACACATTTTTCTATTCTGAACATGATGCTTTTGTATATGCTTAACTTTTTTACTACAGATTCTAGCTTTTGGTACTATTAATGGAGGCTTAGTGCAGCCATTTAATGTGCCCTTGGTATAACTACAGATTCCCAAATAGATGCCTTGTATCTTTTTAAAGGAATGGGGTTTTCAAAATTCAGTGTGTTTTTATTTTGTGCTTTTTTTTTCCCCCTCTAAAAACAGTTCTGAAATGCCTCAAAATAGTTGAGCAGCTGATTTCCTTGCTGCCAACCATTAATGCAGTTTAATTTTGACTTGAAAGTTTTCCATCTTCTTTGGTTGTTCAGGCTGGGGTAGGAATGTCTGGTTTTCTGTACAGTGTGCAGCTATGTCACCTGGACCTTAACAGATACTTTTTCCTTACAAGAAAACTTAGAGTTTTCTTATTTTGTGGGGATTTTTGGCAGTTCCCTTATACTAAAAATTTTTCTTACTGTTGCAAGTTAACTTGCAGCTTCACTGTGGGAAGAAAGGCCTACCTCCATCTGGAGAGAGCACGAAGAAATAATGATCAGAATTCTGAGGAAATAAAAAAATCAAGGGAATATTTTGAACTTGCTGATTTCAGTGCCTCACAGTAGAAAATTAGTATATCAATAACGGGACTAATTATTTCACTTCTTGTAGAATATCAAGAGCCGTTCTAGTTTCACTCATTTTAGAAACTATATGTTGAGATGGTTGAGCTTAACATGCTCGTGCTTGCTTTCCTAAGGGTAAATTTAGAGCTCCGGCAGAAAGCAGATGTAGTTGTCAACAACTTTTAAGAATTGCTCTCTTCAAGGGAGCTCTTTCTTTATCAACAGCCAGCACACTCCGTGAATGAGTGGAGAATATCTGCACAGTGAATGCACAAAGTTACATGAATATGGCAAAGCATACTCTGGGTTTTAGTTTCTTGAAACTTATCTCCTGCTTGTTATCTAGTTCTAATATGGAGTATTATTCAGTATATTTTTAAAAAAATTAGATTTTTCTTTTGATGTGCTTCCTGTTTTATAAAATCTATACATGTGAATGCCTGCCCTTTTTTTTTTTTTTTTTTTTTAAAGTCTGGCAGCTGTCACTTAATTTGTTTTAGAAGAAGATGAAACTTGACGAAGGATGGAAAAACATGTTTCTCAGACTACAGCCTTACATTCCTTGACTTACAGGCCTGTTGGTTGTGTTTGTTTTTGTTGGTGGTGATGTTTTGTGTAAAAACTTCCTTGTTTACAAAGGAGGAGAACTTGACAGGGAAGATAAAAACAGTTTAATAGCTACCCCTTCAGCTGTTCACCTTCCAGTCTTTCTCAGCTACATACTGTTACAGTTCTCCCCAGTCTTTTTTGCAGATTCTGTCAGCTAGTCCATTACAATATTTTTCTAATTATTTTTCTAAGTACCTGGAATATTGTCGTTTTTTCCCAAAGGCATTATACAAAACTTTTTGTTAGAGTTTTTTTTAACATCTTTGTTAGAAGAGGTGGTATTTTGTCTCTGCCAAATAGTAAAATTATGTATACATATAATATTAAATGATGTTTCTCTTTCTTCTTTTTATATCCTGTTTATTTTCAGCTTAATTATTAAGTACAATCATAGTATAAATAGATTGAATTTGCTTTCTACTAACATTGTATTTTTTCCTTAATAATTAATTGGCAATTGAAACAAGGCCCATTCCTTTTGGGAAGGTGGGGATTGGGCAAAAAGAAACTGGCTACTGGAAGCATGGTGGTGTTCCCTGTTTAAAATGTCAAAAATTGTGCTACATGCAAAAGTGTGGACCAAAATCTAGTTTTATGCGGCATATACATGCTATGATGTACACCTGCACCATGACCAAATACATATGTTATCAGAAACCATTTTTATCAGTTTTGTAGAATTTCTTTGCTTCTGGACACAACTATCTGAATTTGTAAAGGTTTATTGTGTATTTGACTGCATTATCCAGATACTTTAGCAGCAAGTACAATAGGAAGAAAACAAAAATTTGGGAGGTCTTTGTCCCCTGAGCGTAGCCATTCTTTCCCTGGTATTGTCTTCTGCTGTGTCTGCTAGTACAGGGTTACGTCTCTCCTACTGAGTAGTTCAGTGCAGTAGGAGCTCTCAGCAGACTGCAGCATTGGTGCCAAAGCCTCTACGTCTTCACTGTGTACATGTCTGAGATTTTGCTTCAGCCTGAATTGAGACTTGTCTCAACTGAACATCTTCAGTATGTTAAGCAGTTTGAACTTGTATGTATCTGTTAGGGCTGGAAGACATTTGGCATGCACATGCATAAGAGCTTCTGGCTTAGTTTTCTCTGCAAGGAACCTGGTTCATGTGCATCAACACTGCTCTGCAACCAAACCAACACCTGAAGTGGGAAGATGATTGAGAGATTCACTTCTAATCTGCCTTACTTCTCCCAAACAAAATGTTAACTTAAACCCAGACTCTAATAGCTTAAATGTGTTCTTCACTCAACAGAATGAGGACCCTGCATTGACTGAACTTCCTCTGGGTTCTTAAGTTTATATATAATTTATCTATTATTTTTTACAAATGTCATATTCAAATTTTAGCTATATATACAAATGTATATACATGTATATACATATATGCACAGATTTTACTTATAAAAATATATAAAAATATGTTATATATAAAAATATATATACATATATCTGCATAGATGTGTATTTAGCATAAGCTGCTATTGCAAAATTCTGATTGGACTCCCAAGTTCTCAACTAAGACTGATGTTTTACTTAATGGAAGTGGTTTACTTGTGAAAATCTGATAACCTCATTTCCCTGCTTTGTTGTCTTTATCTAAGTAACTTTGATCAACAGATCAGATGTCTTAAGTGCCTAAAAACTGATCTTATACCGATGTTAAGCTGTAACCAGCTATTATTTGGAACAAACTAATGATCTTCCTGTTCTTATTTTAAGTTGTTCTTAAGTAAGTTTTTTGATTTCTAATGTGATAACTGAGCTTATATGCCACCGTTGTATTTATATTTTAGTACCTTACTGATATGGAACTGTGATTTTTCATTGTTTTGATAATTATGAAGGTGTTTATGTTGTCTCAATTTGAATACTAGTCTTACAGACTTTTAGATGTTTTGTCAGGAATGTAAGAGAAGGACTGCAAGTCTGACTTAGATGTGCAGTGGTCCTCAACAGAGCCCATCATAGCAATTCTGCAATGCACCCACAAGGACTGCATCTCTTGTCAGTGACTCTATGCAGAATTGAGGCAGTCAGTTTCTTTTAATGCCTGGATTTTGGAGGCATGAGAATATTCCTGTGTGTTGGAGCAACTGTAATGCCCCCCTAAAGGCTAAAACCTTGTGACAAGGAGAAAAAAATGTTCTTATAGATGATTTTTTGTTATATCTTTTTCTTTTTTTTGTTCTGCATTATTCCATACTTGTCTGGAGTTTATCTGATTACACTTCATGAGATGCATCTAATTACGCTGCCTTTGTAATCTTAAAATCTTGCAAAAGTCACTTTTTAGAAATTTATATCGGTGCTTTTTAAAGTAGAATTTGGTAATTTTAATGTGATATATTGCCATAAATAAGCAGTAATTGCAAACACTTTTGCCAAGTGTAACCACATTTTGGTATTATGTTTTTTTCTAGACACTTTTTTCTGTATTTGGGCTAGCAGTCTGTTTTGAACATTGAACTTTGGCTGCCCACCAAAAACATCACTAATATCAGACTTGGATTTACCCAGGAGGCACTCTCTTTCCTGTCTGTTATCACTAAAATTGATGTGTGGTATGGATACCACTGCAGTTACACTGGTCCTGTCCTGGTTGGAGTGATACCTGTCCTTGGTGTCTAGCACTGCTCTTTATTAGTAGATTATCAGAACTGCTCTATTATGCAAACAAATAAACAAACAACAGTGTTATATTGCTTGGGTACTGTTACATTAGCCACAATATGAGGTGTATTTGTGTGAATTAAAAGTACCTGGGACTGCAGGCAATAGCTGCATTAGAAGTTTGCATAGATGCATTGCCATCTATCTTGTTTTTAGCAAATATTAAAATATCACAAAGGTATTCATATGGTAGCTGATTTGGAGAGATATCAGTTGACTAGCCTTAGACTACAACCTGGCAGAAGTCCAGAAATTAGAAATAGTGGTTTGAGGAGTAAAATAAAGAATGGTTATCACTGCATGGAAGAAGCAAGCACAACTTGGGTAAGTAAAGCATCATAAATTATGTTGGAATTTAGCCAGCACACAATTTTTTTTTCTCACTGAAAAAGAGAAATGCTGTGATTGGGATTTCTGTGTCTCAGCAGAAAAGGAGAATTGCAGGAGTTCAGGGCACTGAGCAGCAGTGCTGTAACATGGCCTTGGCTCAGCAGCAGAGAAGCCTTTACCACCAGAGCTCCTATGGACTTCCTCGCTAGTCTGGATTTATTACTATTGCTGTGAGATGCCAAAGCCCCAACCATACTAGAGTTTGTATCTAACCAATGAGCCATTCTGTTGATGAATCTGCTGTTGCTGTATAGCTAATTGCTTGGGTATGTTTTGGCTATGACAGGTGGGTTTCTGTTAGTCAGTATCCATATAGCTCACACCACAGATCATGTAGGCTGCCATATCATGTCAGATTTGCGTTGTGATCGTGACAAGCAGACAGGTTGAGCATCAGAGAAAGGAAAGAAAAGAATTATATGCCCTATACAAATGGAAAATCTATTTTCTTTTGTGATTGAGAAAACATAGAGCAGATCTTTTATAGATGTGGAATGAAATAATTTTAAAAAATGATAACTTTGTTAAGAGGGACATGGTTTTCATCCTAGAGATTTTTACAGCATACATAAAAATTAATCACAAATTGTTAAAACTTCTTTCTCTGTTTCTAATTAAGCCTGTGTTAGACACAGAATAATGTTTAGTGGATTGCAGGTCAAAAAATTTTTGTAGCTCAGACACATTGATCCAGATATGCTCTTTTAGTACTGCTTGAACAAGTGTATGTTGTATACTGCTGTACACTGCAAACAATGTACTGCCTTATAATTTTTCTACAGAGTTTGTGGGGGACCAAAAAAAAAAGAAAAAAGGGCTGTTAGTTAGGGTCCCACTTAGCCTGGGCCTGAGCACCTGAGCAATAACGTGTATATGTGCAAGTACCAAAGAAAGTCAGCAAGGTAACGCACAGCAGTTCCTTAGTGATTTCACACTTCCACGTCTACCTGTTGTGAGACTGTAGTACTCTTTTTTTTAGTCATGCTATTATGGCATCCTGTTTCAGGAGACCTGCATGACCTATTTTCTTGCATGACAATGTCTGCCTCCCCCCCCCCCCCCCCCTCAGTCCTCTTTGAAAACGTGATATATAGACTGAGGTGTCAGTCTACATAAATATGATACCTGAATTCTAACTTGTATCTCCAACTATATAAGCTGCTACAAGTGTAAAAGTGTCCTTCAGGTTTGGTGATCTCTAATCTGAACTAAAGAGATGAGTTAAAACACAGGGAGAAGTGCTTAGTAATTGTGGAACAATGGTATATTTGGATTACCTGCCAGTTCCCAGCAAAGTCAATGGTTCAGGGCCAGGTGCCTGAACACTGGGATGGCCAATGACCTGCAAATGTGGTTTAGTTTTTAAGTCTACGTTTTGAAAAAACGAGGTACCTGCAAGTAGGGAGTTCAGATGATGGAAACGTAACCTTATATGGTCATTTATGCCATTAGTTTTTAAAGCAGCTTTTAAAGCTTTTTTCAAAGTTAGCTCCGGTTGCTGTATTACTCATTTTTCTTTGAAGCCCACACTGTGGACAATTGAACTGAGATTACCAGATGCTCTAGTTCATAGCATTTCACAATAATTTTAAACACAAATTTGGGATTTAAAACATGCTTTTGGTCTCACTTGTACATCATGTGATTTGATTTACCTTTTTATGATTTTAGAAGTGAGCAAAATGTATTTGAACAGCTCTAAGTTATGCTTTCGATGAACAAAAATGAAGTGTTAAGAGCAAACATTTGGTTTTAAAGAGAAACAAAAGAAAGTATCTCTTCTTCCCATTTAATATCCTTAAGTAAAGCCTCTGATGAAAATATATGAAGGACACAGGATCTCATTAGCAATTTTTTCCTTTGTCTATCAGGGTTTTTTTTAAAGAATATATAAAAATCCTACCTAATACTTAGAGATGTAGGAGATAAGGGTTTAAAGGGGAACTGTAGATGACTATGAATACAGGTATAAGCACAGTGGGGACACCAAGAGCAGCTCTGATCAGGCCTGTGACAGTTACAGTCTCTGAGTGCCTAAAGTCTAAGGCCTCACATATTTTTAAAAGTTGCCATGTTACAAATTTAATTCGGACATCGGCGAGTTGCTCACGGGATAGAGGTGCCTTCTGCAGAAGCACTTTCCCTTTCAAAGGGCAGGGAAAAGAGCCTCAGAAACCATTTTGCATCTGTTTACGTTTGGTGGTCTTAGACATTTGAAGATTTTGTTTTCTGTTATCATTTCCCACCTTCCTTTCCAGAGAAGGTGAAACTTTCAAAATATGTGTACAATTAATTCAAGGCTATTTCTTAACCTTGCATTGGGTTTGGAAAGGTAAAGGAGGGAACCCACGTTACTGTTTAGATACCAGATCAGTCACGGAGTGAGCAGAAAGACTTGGGCTGTGTAAAAACTGCAGTTAAATCAATTACCTACAACAATGTCTTCATCGTCTTACTGATAATTCAGACTTATTCATAATTCATAGTCTTCCAGGTAGAGAGGTTTTTCCTATTATGTAAATGTTATTAAAAATCAATATTAAAATTTAATATTCTTGGCCAATTCTAACTTGTAGGATGAAATGTCAAGGCATGTGGGAAACTACACTCTGTGGGTATAGGCAAGTGACTGGAAGATGTGTGAAAAAACAGGACTTGACTGCTAAAGACATCTGGGAGATTTACATATCTACACGACCTTTTAGTAATTTATAATTGCCATGTTACGGTGAGATTTAGAGTCTTTTGATGTAACGCAGGAGTGTGTTACAGTAAGTATCTTAAAAAACTCATTCCTGCTTTAGTTTTAAATTAATATTGAAAACTTTTCTCAAGTAATTTGTCCTTTTGCAGCTCTGTGGTGGATTCCCTACAGCCAGCGTGCATGGGGAAGAAGGTGCTGCACAGTACAAACATGGTACCTTCTTAAATCCACCCATTTCTGTCTCTGTAAAACTGCTCGGGGTTAGTTGAAAATGGTGTTAATAATATGGTATCTGAGCAATAAATGGTTTCTAAGTGCATAGGGTGATTTAGGAAGTATTGCAATAAGCTGAACATAGTTGTTTAGGTTAGAGAAAAAGTGGGCTAATTGAAAATATACCATAGCAATGGGGTTCTAAGTCAGACTTATCTTACTTCACATGCATTGCAGGGAGAGTGAACCATGTTTAAAAAAAACCCACACAGTGGAAAGTCACCCAGAGAGAAGACATTACGTTTAGAAGAGCTTTTGTTCCTGGTGAGCTACACGTGGTAATTTGCATCTGGTATACAATAGTATCAGCATACTGAATCGCAGGAAGAGCAGGTATTGGGGGGGTCAGGATCTGTTTTTAAGATTTATTTGTGCTCAATATTTAGCAAAAAGAAAAGAAATATAATTAGAAGACCATGAACCAGGCTGAGTTGTTTCTTCCAAAGAGAAACAATGAGAGGAGGATGTCTGCTGAAATAGCACCTCAGTCCAGACAGCTGGGAGATGTCCACGGAAGGAAGTCTGTTCAGCAGCCCATAATCCCCCTGAGTTCCAGGTAGATGTTAATCTTTTGTTCTACCAATTTCCTTTTGGTAACTGTTTTCTGCTTCGCAAGCAAGAGCCAGAATAAATTCGACTTATGCTTTTCCTTACATAGTGACAAAAGAGTCTAAGGCCAAGTGTTGATGGACACTGGTTGCTCTTCAGGGAACAAAAAATGTTAGTGGAGCAGCATGCAGGTAGAGGCAGAATGCTTCACCTCCACAATGTTTCAAAGTTCAAAGGGCTTGGGATATGTTATTTCCTGGTTCAGTTTGATGCAAAGTAGTAGCTTGCAAAAGAAAGCCTACAGGGGCACCTATGAGCCAGTGCACCTTTGTCAGGTTCCAGTTGAAGAGAAAACTGTTTAATTCTGGGAGTAGCCATATATCTTGGAGATTCCTTTGCAGTCGCTGTGGCTGGACAGAATCCAGTTTCTAGGGAGCTTGTCTTTCACCAATATCTGACTGTCTATCAGTGGATGTAATAAAAAGGGATGCTGAGCAGTAATTCACAATGGGTGAAATGTATGGTCAGATGATTCCCCTACAAGAAAGCTACTTAAGAGTATTCAGATCATATCTTTGCAATTCAAAGATCTATGTTATTTAATGATATATTTAATTGAGGGCTATTCTTCTCTAGCCTTTTCATAAGGCCTCTGGGTTCTTGCTAGTTGTCTTATTGACAGATAACTATAAGTAGCCCTTGACATTTGTAGCACTTTGACAAATCATGGAGGAAAATGAGACAACAGTCTACCAATGCCTTATGGCTTTTGTAATTTTGAATAGATGTCCAAGGTGTCAGAAATGCGCTGAAGTAATTTGGTCTCTTTAAGAAAAATGTCCCATGTATTCAAGGGCATCAAAACCAGGCAGTGTTTCTAAAATTATTTATTTTATATATTGAGTACAATTTTGGGGTCAAAATGTTCACAGGTACCCTTTTATTCATCCTGGTTTGTACATCTGCAGGTTTTTTTCCCCAGTATCTTTGGGAATGTTTTAATACTTACAGACCACATTTTCAAAGCTGTGTGTGGAAAGTGGTAGCATTTATCTTACTTGCTGAATATGCTAAAATCCAGTGATATTTAACTACTTTGATAGTGTAAATTCTAGTCTATATCCTCTTAACTACCAACTTGTTTTCCTAGCAAAAAAAGAGAGAATAAAATAACAGGTGTGTGAATTGCCGGTTAAAATAGTACAGCAGGCTATGGTAAACCTCTCACTTCCTCCTGTTTGCTGTGCATGAAGTCTCTGTTTTAATAATACCATGGGATAGAGGATCTTTTCACTACAGCAAACCAACATACAACAGTAAGATTTCTGTAAAACATGAGATTTTGATATCGCCTTGGTTTTCAGTGGAACAAAACAATGCCTGGAGAAATTAAAAAGGAAAAGAGAAAGAAAAGAATCTGCCCAAGTTGAGCATTGGCATGGCCATAGATCCTTGAAAATTCCTGGAGAGATCTCTCAGAGTAAGTATTGAAGTCACTCAGTTCCTGACCTGATTCCACCCTGTCCCAGAGAAGTCGTTCCTCCAAAAGTCCTTGGAAGACAGTGCTGTGTTTTGAAGACAGATAGCCCAGAAAAGCAGGGGAAGGGTTCTGTGACTCTTCTACCAAAAATACAGTAAACATACCCGGTTCCTGTCTCCTTTCCCCTAGGCAGCACTTTCCTTTTGCTGCTAACACGCACCACGAAGTGCAGTCCAGGTCACTGGGGCTTAGCCAGAGACAGACAAGCCTGTCACACAGTTACCCCTACTGAAAAGACGTCTGCATCTGGGTTTTCCATGAAGTAATATTTGAGTGCTAAAACAACACTGTGAAGGCATACAGTGTCAAGGTTTGTGCAAAGTTTCAAAATCAAAGGGTTGAATTTCCCTTACTCTTGTGCTACCTTACCAGTAGGTGCAGTATGTTACCAGAGACTTCACCAGGTTTTGAAGACTGGTGTTTGTAGAGAGCTGTTTGAGAAAGGGGACTATTAATTGCTACTGCACTGAGATCATAAATAGGGGATATGTATAATGTTTAAGTGCTCAGGTTGTATTTTAGCATTGTTATTCAAGAACAGGCTCACATACATCAAAGCAAAGCCTGGACTTATTTATGGTGCTGTTAGAAATCTTTCTCTGTATGACATATGTAGTAACATTAATAATGATACCATTATTAGTAGAAATAGCTTATATTATGGTAATGTCTAGGCACTGCAAGGACCGAGCCTCTCCATGAAAGATCTCTGTAAAATAGAGAAGCAAGGAGACAATCTTGACCCAGAGAATGACAATTTAGGCATTAGCCTACATGTGGATAGGCCAGCAAAAGGTGTGGGAGGAGGTAACAGTAAAACAAACCTGGTCAGCACTGTAAGCTGCTGTTGTAGTTCACCATCCTAACTGTTACCATTTTGTACTGCCCATAGGCATCGTGGCAGCAGAGAACTAGGGAATCTTACACCACTTTACAATTCAGCAAGGAAAGGGTGAGGTTCCAGCAGTGAAGGACACAGAAGAAATCACTGCAGTTGGTGTACGACATACGGATTTTAAGTAGACTGTTCTAGGCCAAGTCTTTCCCTGAAGGGAACTCTTGAATGTTGCTGAAACTGCTTAAGCCTGCTAAGCAATCCTTTTGGGTGAGTAAAGTGCTATATTCAGGGCTTTAAAATGTGGCTGAACTGTGCAAACCTCTCTCATAGAGGAGTGAATGTTCAAGGTTTGTACTACAACATCTGTATACTATTTATTTGTAAAGCACGAAACAGGAAGCATTTCCGAGCCTGATAGGAGAGGCATAATAAGCTTCCAGCCTGTTTTCTTTGCACATACCGGATTTCACGGAAGGAAAATACAGGTGCCTGGGCTCAGAGGAGTGCAGGAGTCATCTGAGAAGTGTGCTTGAAAATACCTTGCAGTTTGTGTAACAAGTAAGTTGAACTGCAGAAGAGAGGCAGCAAAGAATTGATTAATCCTGAAATGTAAAATGCATGAAAAATCTGGGCTGCAGTTCTGATTTTCAGGAAATATATATTACTGGGTCAGATTCTCTAGGATTTTACACATTGAAAGGTTTTGCTCCTTCCCCACCTTTCTCCCAGGTTATGCATACAAATTTTTCTTCTTAGTTTTTCTTCAGCTTTTAGATCTAGATTTATAATACTGTGAAGT
>NW_010972676.1:10093434-10136978 GCF_000737465.1 Haliaeetus leucocephalus
CTCCCCTGTCCAGCTGAGGATGCGGGAGTGATAGAACGGCTTTGGTGGGCACCTGGCGTCCAGCCAGGGTCAACCCATCACAGAAGTAAATGCATTTACGTGCCATACCATAATATGATAATATTTGCCTGTACAGAGTTTCATAATGCAACCCTCTGTCGAAAAAAGTAACTGAGGAATTCCAGCAGTAACTTTTCCTTGTTCTGTCTTGGAAAGAAGAGAAAGATTTCTTTGTGCTCTTGATTCTGTTTACTCCAGTGCTTTCCTGTCAGCTTGAAAGGATCAGAACAAGTCTGTCCTAATAGAACTGGTTTTGAAAGATTAGCATTTAAACACTGTAATCTTCCCTGTACCACAATGCTGAATGGATTCAGGAAAGCACTTAACCACATGCTTTAAACTGAAGTTTAAGTGAAGTTGCACAGAATGAAGCTTACATTTGTGTTTGTTTAAAATGTGTTTGAGGACCATTAAGTGCATGCATCCTTTCAGGAAACCTTTATTAGACACCAGAGAAAATTGATTATGTCTAGATTTGATGTAACCTTAATATGCACAGGGATTGCTGTCCATTAGTTTTTCTTTTTAACGACCAGAATAGAAAATTAAAAACAAATGAAATATTTAGAAAACTATTATTATGACTCCATCAAGTTGATTATGCAACTAAAAGGATTTAATCATAGTGAAAAGAATACGCTCTGTAAATTTTAGAGTCTGTATATGTTTCAGTTTTCAGCTGTTGACTAACAAGTGTGGAAGCTGGTAGTTCTGTTCAATTTTGCTTCTCTGCTAACTTAAGTCTATAATCAGACAAACACTTAAAAAAAGGTAGATCTCCAGTTTCCTCTTACAGTTGGATTAAAGTTACAGTTGGACTGAAGCAGGGCAGCAAATTGAGCAGACTGATTTAATAAAAGACATCATCCTTTTCACATATCTCTAGTACTTTTTCAGTGAGGAAAGAGCTTATGTATCTATTAAATATACTTGCAAAGGAGGAGAGTAGATCCTTAGCAGGCAATGTAACACTGTTTTTCCTTCGTTTGCAAAAGGGACACAGTCAGTTCTACTGCTTCAAATTTTTCAAACTGTCTTTTGAGTAGTTGCTTTAAAATGTTAACCTTAGTGAAACTAAAACTTTTTTTAACTTGGCATGGTAACAGAGGAATTTTTTTTGAAGTATTGAGAGGGAGTCTGAATATCACCTCTTAAGTGCTTGAGTTCTTATACTCTGGTCCCTCTATAATTAATGGAGAGGCTCTTTCAGACAGTGATTTAAAACCTACCTCCAGAAATAAGAATTTTACAATATAACCTAAAAAAAAAAAAAGAAAATAAAAAAGGAAAAGGTAATATTCAGGAAACTCTGCTAAAGAAGCAGACAAAGCAAAATGCCAGTGCATGGATATCAAATTTATTGGTATGGATTTTTCTGACATGAGGCATATATGAATGTGGGACCCTCATTTAGTATTTCCCAAATGAGATTAAAAAGGTAAAAATTAAAAGTGATTGTTCTAGTAGTGTGTGCATAGGAGAGCTGGTTAAAATTGTAAAAGGTTCTTCTTTAGTATTTTGAACTTCAAAGATGAATGTTTCCTGAAATGTCACACTTCCATTACATATGGCTTATAACCTTTAAATGTGGTTACAGTAAAAAAAAAAAGTATTTCAGATTCAACACATTAATCCGTGATGAGAGATGTGCAGAGCTGTCATTTTCACCAGGCATTTGTATATGGTCACTGGGGCTTCCACAGGTCTATTCTCCTGAGACACTTTGCCTTTTAGTGGGTAAACACAGCTTTTTTCATAGCAAAACTGAGAAAAATCTGTCCTCAAAGCAAAGCAGCTCTATGCAATCTGTAGTACTACCCTCTTGTTTCTGTAAAACTTTCAAGAGCTAAGAAACCCATTTTCACAATGCTTCCATAACACTGTGCTTTTATTTGCCTTTTTTTGTTGTTTTTAAACACCTCTGGTAAATATTGTCAATGAAGCTGCATATTATCACCCAAGTGCCATCTGGAACAGTCTTTCAACCTGACTATTTAAAAATGAGGTGATTAATAATGCTGCATAATATATGGTTCCTGTATTTTCTATTTTGGTTTGCATATTCATTCATAATATGTGCTAGCCTGCATGCCCCCAACCGTATTCAGTATTTTGGAAGAGTGGCTTTTCTGATTAGTTTATTATTTACTTGCTAAACATTATATGTGCAATGGGTCATTAAGTAACATGCCACTGAAGCTGTATTGTTTTGGGGAGATAGAAGCATTTCCAGAAATATTTTTTAAAAGAACAAAGGCAAATTGTTCAGAGGTGGAAAGTCAATGGCAGTTGGATCCCTCTGCCCCTATGACTCTTATTCCATAAATTATGACAGAGAGTCATTTCTGAGGGAGGAAGGAAGTCGAATGCAGAAACATCTGTGCTAAATGTCTAGTAACTTTGGCACCTGAGCAGTGAAGTCTCATAATATCAGATAGGCTTAGGCTAGTGGCTGGTCAGATGGGGTGAGAATAGGAAGAGCAGAAGTGAGAGAACTCCTGGGTCGACATAAAGACATTTTAGTAAGTGAAGGAATAACCTCAGTGATGCAAAGGCAATCACTCACCATCTCCCACCAGCAGAGCAATGCCCCACCAGTCTCTGAGCAGCAGCCACCTTGGCAAGACAACCCCCTGCTTCTTCCTCTGCTGCCAGTTTTACTGCTGAGCACGGCGCTAGGTGGTACGGGCTGTCCCTTTGGCCAGTCCTCACTGTGTCCCCTCTCAACCTCTTGCCTGCCCCCAGCCTGCTCCCAGGGGGACAGAGTGGGAAACGGAGAAGGGCCTTGACAGGGCGCAAGCAGTGTTCAGCAATAGCCAGAACACTGGTGCATTATCGAGCCTGTTTTGGTCACACATCCAAACCTCAGCACTACACAGGCTGCAATGAAAAGTCAACCCAGTCCCAGCCAAAGCCAGTACAAAAATGATCCAGGTGAAACTGTGAAAGAGAGACTCGCAAAGGCTGCTATTACAAGGAAAAATACGTAAGGACAGTATTTCATTTCAACTGTTTATTTCAACAATTTATGCTTACTTTAAGTCTCTTGGATTTGGGGGGTAATATTGTCTTGTTAGGAGAGATGATAAACTGATCTCAAATGACTAGTGGTTTATTGAATGTGACCTAATTATAATGAGGTGAATGGGAAATATTTTCTGACAGGCTGAGAAAAGCTCTGTGGGAAAGAGCTGTGCAACGTTGTCTTAACCGTGGCAGGAGGGGGTGAATGGAAGTTAACTCTTGAGAGACTGCTCCAGGCACTTAGATCATTGGATGATAGGAGCTATACTGGAACCCAGATAGCATAATTCGGACATGTTTGAAGTCATTGAAAGGACTAAATCCACTTCAGAGCAGCAGCATGATTCTGAGTATGGAGCCCTACAGTGAGTGAGCTTATGTCTCTCAAAGACAAACAAATAAATCAATGCCCACAGCACTCTTCTCAAATGGATTTGAGTTTTCAGCAGTTAAAATTCTCCCCATAGAAATTAATGGTTACCTAGTACCTCAGCAACTGCCCAAGACTGTGCTGCTTTTTTGAACACAAGGTTCTGTGGGCTGCACAGTTTAGTATTTATTTCAAATTGCCTGAAATATGCCAGTAAACAGTGGTGGAGAATGTAATCTTGTATTTCAAGTCCCACAGATGATATACATTTCCTACTCATTGCATGATAATAAAAAATGATGACAAATGGCCCCAAAGACCTGTAAGCTGGACCAAGAGAACAGTGAAAAGCAGCGGCTGTGCTGAGTTGTGTTTGCTGCCAAGCCTGTGTGCTGTTTCAGGATATAACACAGTAGAAGAGCTGCAGGAACGGGGCATAAGTGAGTTTCAGTAAAAGTGTTGCTTGATTTTTCTGGCATCTATTGTTTATCGGTTAAAGTTGAAAAACTTATGATCACGCAAAGGAATTACAGTCTTAGTCTTAAGCTCTCAACACCTCTCATTTTAGAAGCTTTTCAATTGATTTGAAGAGTGTGGCCTGGGAGAAATAATACAATACATAAGAGACAGCATCATTTTGGAGTCATTTGGGGGAGAGAATATAGAGAAATTGGTTGTAAATGCCCCCCCCCCCCTTTTTTTTAAAGAATACAGAGTTCAAAATACCTAGACTATTAACCTGTAAAATTGCTAGTACCATAAACATCACTAACATGGCAAACAAATTATTTTTTTTCTTTTTGTTCTGATTTTATAATAATGATATAGATACAAAGATAGAAGCCAATTGCACAGAATAACTGCAGATTCTGGAAAGAATTTTGATAAGTGTTAATACTTTGAAAAACAAGAGCTGGAATTGCTGGAAAAAATGAATATGCACTGTAAATTCTCAAAAAAGTGTGTTTAATTTATCAGTTATGGACAATTTAAAGCACCCATATGCCTATATTTGAATGCATTTCTAGAGCCTATGGTATTACCATTATCATTATTATAATTTTATTGTGATGGTTTAATTTCAGTGTCACAAAACTTTGTTTTCAATTGTTACACATGTAAGGTCATATTAAATTAAATGGTAATTTGAAAATTGTTTCTGATAATTTCAGTTATGGATACAGAAAAAGTAAGGCTGGAAGAAGTGCTTGCTAATAAGAATTTTGAAAGCATTCTTATTGTGACTTACAACATTTTCTCTTTTTCAAATTTTTTTATATGCTATTCACAGACTGGAAAAAATATTTTCTTTTCTTTAGCTAAGAGAAACAGGTTGTTTCTTAAGGTATTAAGTGAATTAAACTTGTTTGCTATATCACCTTTGTTGTACCATAAGCCCCCAGAAGAAGTTGCTTTCCCCTGCTTTCCATCCCACTGCAGGACAAGGGCAGTGGTGCTATGGTTAGGAGAGAAGAGTCCTGACCAGCCAAATGGTTGCTGATAAGCAAAAATCTTTAATGGTTGAATTCTGCTAATCTTCCCTCTTGGGATCTACTAATTTGGGTCTCTCTCCTCTACAAACACAAGTTGACAAGAAACCGTGAGGAGTACAATGAAGTTTGAGGACACAGCTCCTTTTTCATAATTGCCTGAAATCTGCCAAAGGATTAAAACCTGTCCTGACAGGCAGTGTGGCTGTGTAAGCATTGCGTTTGTAGGAAAACAGGCTAACCCTAACCCCTCCACAGGTCTCCTTCCTGAACTGCCTACTGCCAATCAAAACCTTGTTTCCTCTGTGATTTTTTTTTTTTTTTTTAATTATTATCCCCCTCCCACCCCCAAGTCTTTAAGTCTTTGCCAGGTCTGAAGCCAGGTGCAATAGCTCGCTCTTTTACAAAGTAAAAATAAAAATCACTGTTCTCCCACAAAGTGCTGATTGAAGATAAAATGGCTCAGTACTATATTTGGTTGATAGTTTACATTTTGCTTGAGTTTTAGATGGCTTGTGGCATGTACGGAATGAAATGTGATCCTATGTTATTTTAGTGAACTGACTTAAAATGTATCATTTTAGCCTCACGAAGATATAGGAAGCTCAGTGTGTTTTATAAACTGGACGTGATTTCTATTCAAACAGAATGAAAGCTCTAATATTTCAGTTAGCATTCAGAACAATATTTTTGTCTTTTCTTGCTTTACTTTGGGTTTTTTTCTTACCATAGATCTCTAAATATTTTTCTGCTCAGAACAGAAAAGTTGTTTCTGGTAATGTGTTAGAATATATTTGCCTCCCCTACTGTGTAAAATGAGTTCTTCCTTATCCTGTATTAGAAGTATTACAACCTCTGCTCTGCAAAACGCACATTCTGTGAGAAGTTAATAACAGTAGGAAATTAAGCTAAGAAGCAGGTGCCAAATAACCTAACTGTACTTTTCACAGTTATGAGTAATCTACACTTCTCTTTCCTAATGCCTTGACTAAAAAGGCTTATTTAGCATGTGTGCTTCGAACTGTAATATAGTGCTTCATTTCCCTCATAATTTCTGAAGCTGGGAGCTAAAATAATGTTTTTCTGGGCCTTAGCACATTGCTTGATCTTGCAAAGTCTATTTCATGGTCTGCTAGATCCTAATGGAGATTGTTGGTAGTGAGATAACATTTATTTATATAAAAGTAAATTTACTGCCAACTGCCTAAAACTTATGAGCAATTGAAGTAACAGGTTGTTTTAAGTTTTTAGTTTATTTTATCAGTATGTAAGAAAATATAAAGAGGTCACCATTTCAACGCCCTAAAAAAACCCGCAAATACTGTATGTTTATATGCCATGGTATCAAGACATATTGTCTTTGCAAACTTTTCAATGAGGCTGTATATTAATGTTTCTGTTGGAGATGTATTTATGTTTGGAGCTTCTGCTTCCCAAGCCATTAAAATCATTTGGCAATAAATGTTACACCTCATTCAGTAAAATCAGATCTTAGTGCATCTGTTAATGTAATCAACCTTAAAGCTTAACCATATGCAAAAAGATGGGGAACTTCTATAGATGCTCTTGACAGGCTTTGAGAATGACCTTGATATTAGCTAATAGCATTTCTAGCAGAGAATCTGCAGTAGACTTTTTGCCTAGAGCCACATTGTAAATTATTGCTGCATTGCAGATTACAGTTTAATTGTTCAAGGGAAGTGGGGGAAAAACTACCATTCTGAATTCCCAAGTGGGATCTACAGTACATCAGTGAAGGCCAAGCTGAAAAGTCTAGTATGACAATACAGATGCTGTACAAACCAAAGAGAATCAAAAGATTGTTCTTCCCCCAAAGAGCTCATTGTGCAGTGTATACCATCTATGCTTTAACTTATGTGATATGTCCTTCTAGTATGCACATGGAGCTTTATTTTTAAATGGTGGTAATGTGGATGCCCCATTTCAGATGTTTTGAGGCTGTTTTGTTTAGATGTTGCCAGTTTTTGGGTGGTGAGTGGTTTCTAATCAGATTTCTGATTTGGGATCATCAAAATCACATTCCTTTTGCAAACATGAAACAAGTTATAAACTAGACATTCAAAAATCTTTATATCAGCCTGTGTATGCATTTACAGTAGGGGAAAAAAGTATATTGGGAGAGATCTATCTGTTGTTCACAAGGTTAGTAATTGGATTATATATTGATTTTAGGTTCAATTCTGTATCTATAGAACAGAGTGATAATGTAATGAGTTCAAAGGTTTCATGAGTTCGTTTGAAATAGTGAAGCCATGGCTTAATTTTGGAGGTCATATCAAATCTGTGCCAACAATTCTTTAGGTGATGGCACATTATGTGTGCACCTACTGCTTTTAAAGGGGTAGAGACTCTTAAAAATGTCTGTTAGCTCTGTTTTATTAAAACCTTCATATCCAGAGTGCTGGACACACTGATGATTAAGATTTCAAGTGTAGTGGCCTGAGGCAAAAGGGAACATTGTATCTAACTTTCAGAAACCTTTCCAAGTTATCTAAAATAATAACTTCTTCACTTTTTATCTTTTTTTTTAAAGATTCAGGATCATCTTAGGGCTTTCTGAGGCTATGAAGTTGGCAGTCTTTACAGCACAGGAAGGTTTACTTAGAGATTTAAGTTTTACAATCAAAGCATATTACATTGTTTAAAATATGTGCGTTACCTTTTCATGTGAATTTATACAATGCACAAGCAATGTGGAAAATAGTGTTTTTAAAAAGTTGCAAACAGTAAGATGATGGAGCAAAAAATGGCAAGCTTTGCCAACATTATGGGAGGTGAGTTTTTAGGTTTTGCAGTTCTTTGTAAATGGTGTTAGGTTGAAGTTATACAATTTTTCTTTTTTTTTTCTCCCTGGAGAGAGCATTTGTTTGGGGTTGTTGTGTGGGTTTTTTTCCCTGCTTGGTTATTTAAGTTAAGAGAGAGGAATTGTGCTTTCATTTATACTTCTGTGAATCTGGAATAACTAAATTGCATTCATATGCAGTTAGTCCAGAACTAGATGGGATAGCAAACCAGAACCTAGCTACAGTATTCATTGATGAACAGGATGGACATGAGACTTTAAAGAGGGAGATTTTAATTCATGTCCAAATACTTCTATTAAGTTCAGGTTTATGCTTTAGGAAAAGATTTAAAATACAGGTTCAGGAAATAAGTTTAAGGGAAAAAAATTCCCTTTGATCTATACATATGCTACTGGGGGACATACCTACCTTTTGCTCTTTCCCTGCCTTTGTAGCTGTGAAAAGCCAACTTAACACTCGAGAAAGTTTCCAGAGAGCAGCTGAGCCTGCAGGTTCAACTGTTCACCGTTGCACCCTCAGCTCTGTATTCCTGCTATCATCCTCGTTTAGGTACTGGCAAACCTGCAGTTGTTTGGTCAGCCAGTTCATGCAGCTAAACTGAAAACTCATGAGAAAAAACAAGCTTTTCAGCTCCAGGGTTTCTGAATCAGCTCCATGAACCAGTTCACTTGGCAGTTGCATTCTAGTTCGCTCTTCATCACTGGGGAAAAAGATAGGGAGGGGTCAGATGGGACCGGGGTGAGACACAGTTCCCGCACTCCTGGAGTCAGCCTGAGTGAGCGCAGACGGTTAACTGGGAGTTATAATTAGTTCTCTTCTGGCCAGTTAGTTTAATGTTCTCTGTGATTGAGGAGATGCTAGTCATTCCTAAGATAAAAAGCAGTGTGTGCCTCTGTGCTTAGAATGGCTCTCTGCCTGTCCTGGGATGGCAGGGTGGGTCTTGAAACAAGAAGTGGTTGGCACTCTGCCTTTTCCCCAGAACGGCTTCTTCCACTGAGGCTAGGATTTTACCCTGCATTAGGAAAAGCACAATTAAAGCTGAAAATCACCTAAGTAGTTCACTTTTCTTGACTGTAGGTTAATGCCAGAGCAGATTTATTTTGTGTTATTTTCTGTTTTTCTTCTGAATTTACAAAAGGACTGGAACCATTTGTTTTCCAGGCACTTCAGTCAACCAAATTAAAGCACAGAAAACTGGTGAATAAACACTATAATCAGTGTAGAAAGAAAACAACTAGTAATCACCAAATACCTAATTCAGTAACTATGCAGAGCCATTCATTAATAATAATACCACTGCACATGTGGTATGGTTGCCCTTCAGCACTTTTAAAACACAGTACCAAAAAGCCTCGCAGCTCATCCTAGGGGTCAGACAACTGGCTATTTCAAGTCAGTAAGGCAGGAGCATAGTAAAGGTGCTGAAGTAGCTGCTTATTTTTTCAGACTAGGGCTGACCTTAGGGCATTAGCTGCCACATTGGATTTGGGGGCCAGAGGCAGTATCTCAGCTAGGCAGGCAGCAGATCTGACAGGGCTTAGGTCAAAAATTGCACCTTGGAAAACTGCAGGTCACTCCTACCTGCTATGAAACATCCATTGAATGTGTTCATGGTCACTTGCTCTACTTAGACTTTATATAAATTCCCTCTGAGTTGCTGTCTTGTCCTGTTTCATTCTTAAGATGAATATATGCCCTGTCTCGAGGCTTGTAGCAAGCTGACCAAACACTGACTGAAGAAGATAATGTGGACAGAAGTTAATAAGTAATATGAAGAAGAGATGTCACTGTGCTTACCAAAAACATGCATGATAGATTAAGCATATGGGATCATCACTGGAGGAAATACCACATGTACTGTCTAAGAGGTATAGCAGTACCACTGACATCATGAAATCATTTAGGCTGCATCATTTCCTGAGTTGAAACCCAGCCAAGCACTGTAACAGCCCACGCTCTCATCCATGCTTGTGGTTTTTGGAACAATAAATGACATTTCAGATTTTGAGTTTGTTTTTCACTAGAGCCATCATCACCATGCTAGCCAGCGCCAAATAGCAGCACAAACCTATCACTATCAGTAGAGACTGTACAGACGCAATTTGGTATGCCTAAAGGTGAATGCTTCCCAGAGGTTAGTTGTGAGGTGCTCTCCACTCCAATATCAGCCAATGCCCTAGTGTGGATCTAGGGTACTACACTGAATTAATGAATTATTGAATTTTGAACTTCAGCTGGATAAATTACTCTTTACTTTCTGTGGAAGGTTGCTATTTATTATTGAATGATTCCTGTATTCAACATCTGAAGCATTGCTTTGCAGAAGTACTGCTTTACAGTAACAGGCAAACTAACTTCTGTACAATCTATAAAACTATTCTTAATTTTCCTGGATGAAAGGTATTATAAAAATGTAACTGATTAATAATTTCTCAACTTATATCTGGATTTTTCTGTATTTTAAGCAAGTGGCTTAAATATTTAGAGTCTAAAATTAATAGGTCAGATCATACTGAAAATTTAGACTAACAGTTCTAGAAACAAAGAAGTTGCTGTGTTGTTTAAAATGTTAGTATATATTATCTGAAATAGGTGCTTTTCAAAGTAACAGAAGTTCATATTTTAATTGATATGGGAGAAAAAGAACTGTATCTGAAAAGAATATGTTCTAGGAAATGCAGTACTTTACTCTGACCATTATACCTTTTACTAAAATACTGCATAACTCAAGCTTCTTTAAAAAAATTACACAATTTTTTTAAGTAATTTAGTCAGGTTAGGTTGATTTTTGAGCTCAAGGAAAACACATCAGTGCTGAGAGGCAGATGGAATTACAGAGCTGTACTGGAATAGAGTAGTATGGTAAAATATTAATAAGAATGATTTTAATCTACTGTGCATTGCAAGAATGCTTAGCTTGAGAGAAAGCTGTCACAAAGATGTGATGTAGTACAAGTGGTAGCTGGAATTGAGAACATTAAACAAAATTATATGCAAAACAGAACTGAAATGACAATTCTACGATGGTATCTATGTGTGAAACACACAGATCAAAACAACAGATCTGGGACTGCTGTAATTATTGTGCTGAGCTATAATTGTAGACTCTTCATTCAGCTGGGTGTTCCAGGGTACCACATATAATGAAGTTTAGATGCTCTTACTTAATTTAAAACTGCATGCTCATATAGGTCGATTCTTCTTGGCAATGCTGCCAAGTCTTGTTGAATCTTAAAAGGGAGCAGCAGGCTTTAGGAAGGTGAGGTTTTAGATGTGAGGAACTTCAGTGGCTCCTGATGGATTTAGAGGTTTTTTTGAAGTGTAGAAGGAAGGTAGAATGATACTGTGTCTCATGATTCTTGGGGATATGAGTAGATGAGGTATGCACGACCCTCAGCCGTGTAGCGAAATATGAATGTGTGTGCATCTGAGGACAGCACCTGACCGAGATGCAGCTAGGCAAGATGTCCCTCCATTGCTACTTGGATTTAGTGCTCGGCTGTAATTCCCTAAGGTACCTAGCATGGACTTGGAAGCGTTTGATAAATTGGGAATATTTGGGTCTTTTATGATTCTCGTACTATTAAACTTTGACAGGTTAAACTCTACTCTGTTCCATTCCACTGTCTCCACTACTACCTTATCCTTTTTTTTTTTTTTAATTCCTAGATTTGTCAACTGATTTTGAGGCCTTCCCACTCAGGAGACTGCATTTCTGTCCAGATACTCTATAGCTTGCAGAGTTGGGCTGTGTTTTAATGAAATAATAAATTCCAATTTAGTGCTCCTGGTACTGAAAAATTTCTGTAGGCACGTGGCAAAAATGCTGACCCTGTTTAAAATCCTTTGCAGGTTCTGGTAAGTTTTTCAATTATTGACAAGTTAACTTTGTACTAGTCCATTTATGCTGAGCAGGTACTATTTGTCTTTTGTAGCCAGAGTAATGTTCCATAAAAGTGTAAGCCAGCCTGAATTTCAGAATTTCTGCTTTGGCTAACTTGAAAAATGCAACCGTCTGAATCCAGGTTCAGATCCACACACTTCTGCATAATGACAATGACTACAAGAGAACACTTCCAGCACTGTGTCTGTCAAGGACTGTAAACAATGCTGCAAACAACGGATACATTGGAAGCTGAAATTGCCATCTCATAATTTTATGACAATCATTTTGACATAAAATTATGACATAATTTTATAAGCAACTGTCACTTGCCCCTCAAGTAATATGGCAAGTGATAGAACTAAATTTAAAGTGTTTTGAAGCAGAAATGCCAAAGTAGTGATGGAGAGGAAAAAAAGGTGTTTAGGAATGGTTGCAAATGCACTTTGCAAAGGTCACTGGTACATCTTGGTTTAAAAGTAACTTGCTTTTGTTGAGCACAAGGAGGAGTGCAGTTGTGACTAGTGTTTAAGTGAGATCTCAGTTTACCTTTGAAAACTATAGCTGCAGCTGGCTGGGAATTGGCTCACTTTGTGTGTCCATGTGTTTTTAAATGATAGATAGGAAAACTATTTGGACTGTTCATTTTTAGGCCACTGTGAAATACTGATGCTTATGGCAGACAGTAATTTCCAGAGGCATTGTATTTTCCTTCAGTACTAATTGACTTATCCTATAAAAATTACACCTTGAAGAGCTGGTCCTGTTCTAGTTGCCCTTGTCACATTTTCTTCCCTTGGTATAATTTAGCTATGTAGCCTAGCTGCAGTAGTAGGGCTTCTATTTTTCTCCCATTTAAAGGAGAAGTGTGAATGTCCTCCAAAATGTGACCAAGTGGGACTCCCATGCAGAAAAGATAAGAGGCCTGGTTACATCTGTTTTGTTTGGAGGAAGAAGTAGTCTTGGCAAATAAAATAAGTCTTCCTAAAGTAAGATCATGGAAAACAAGATACAGTGAGTTGTTAGACCTCATGTTTGGCTACAGTAATGCAAGAGAACTCTACAGGGCAGAGGAATTTCAGATATTGCTGCCTTTGGCTCCTCCTAATTGCTAAATTCCCTTATGTTCATTAGAATTCACTAGTAGTGAGAGGCTGCCAGTTTTGATAGAAATAACCAGAAACCTGAAGGGAAGGGTGAGAAGACTGTAACATGGAGTTGTTGTAATGACTAATATAATCAGAATGAAGGCTGAATGACATTGATGCTTATATGATAAACACTAGTGGGTCAAAATCTAAGCACTACTGTACCCTAGGAAATTGCAGTTATATTTAGGAGGCAGAAAAAAAAACCCCAACCCTGAAACTTGCCTGTCAAGTTGCATTTGTCTTACTTATGTTTACTCTTTCACTGTTGTCTCTTCAGCTTTTCCTTTTCTATGTGTTTCCTTCAGAGCCTTGGCAAGATAGCCAATGTTGTTATGTTGAAGCATTGGGGTAGAATAAGAAATTTAGAAAAGTTTTACATGAAAATGGTTGTCAGCACAACTTTTCTGGTGTTCTTCTAGACTTTTAGTTAAAATATTAGGTATTGGAAGCTCCTTTCTAGCTCTTACCTCATCATTTAATCTACCAGTTTACCCCCTGGGCCACAGTGCCAGTATTCTGTAGCTGTTCTTTTCCTTGTTTCCTTCTCTTTCACACTTGGACTCTTTCATGAAAGAAAAATCAGCAGTGCTGTTCTGCTCATAAGGGGTTGTCCTGCACGTGTCTGTCTTTGGTGACACATGTCAGCCTTTTGGTTGTGGCAATTCCTATTGTTTCAGCAATCTGGTTCTAAATAAAATACTTGGATAAAATTCTTGGAAATAACAAGAAAAATGCCGATGCAACAGAGGATACAATATGGGGCTGCTGAATGAATAAGTGGATTTGTTAAAAGTTACTTCTTCGTGCCACTGCCTGCTCATGTGCCCAGCTTAGTTTTAGGAAAATGCATCTATTCACAGTAATATTCAAGCACATATTTCAGTGCTTTACTGAGTCAGAGTTTCAGTCATCTGTTTTTTAAATTATACTAAATTATATAAATTACTCACACATGGCTTTGGAGCATAAGTCACCTTTTTGAGATGTTAGCCTTCTAAAATAAACAAGACTAAACCCCAGAGGGAAGAAAACCCACATTCCTTTTCTACATTTTAGGCACAGGATTCTACTGCAGCCAAGCTTCTTCCAATAAAAAACCCTGCAGTGAGTTCAAGTGTATCTAGAACTTGGAGTTCACGCTCCTTATCTTATCAGAAAACTTTTATAGATATTTCTTACTTGTGGTGGAACGGCACAGGCCTGCAGGCCAGGAGACCTGAACACATCTCTTTCGCCTCTTGTAGGCAAAAGAAATGTACTTTCCCATCAAACTTTTTGTCTAGGATGGAAGTGGATTTGAAATCAAAATTACATTCTTGGAGATTTCTTTCCTTGAAAGAGGCTCCTGAGGCTGTCTTTGCTTGTCTGAGTAATGAACCGTGAGTTGCACTGGAGTCATAAGCACAACCCTAAGTGTTTCACTGAAGAGGTTTGGGATTAATCACATGCTTACATTTGAACAGGTGTTTACTTGCTTTGCAGTATTGCCAATCAAGGATCATCCCATCCCAATACTTGCCTTTTATACTAAAAAATTACTATAAAACAGTTCTACTTCTCTGACTCTGACTTTTCCCAGTTAGCCAAAATGAATACTTTAAAATCCTTATCAACATAATGAATCTCATTCTCATGTAATGCAGGCTTTTATTAGAAAACTGTAGTCATATGTCTTTTCTTACTCAAGGCTGATGATTCTGCAAGTATAGACAAGATGAATGTGCATCATTCTCTCTGGGATTCTGTGCATTCCTTATTTCTCACAGCTCCTTCACTTTTGGGATGGACATTCATTTAATCACAGCAGTCCTGCCAGTCATACTTAGTCATTCTTGGAGACATAACCTTGGCTAGTAATTAATTATGCTCTGAATTTGTTAATGAATTCAGGTTCAGGACATCTTAATATATATTTCTCTATCACATACTGTCCCTATATCCTAATCAAACATAAATGATTGTCTTTTAGTAGGCTAATATTCATGGCATGCTTGAAAAGATGGTGGAATTCTATGAAGCTGTGATCCTATAAGGTTAGGTTCCCTATCAGCTCTTGGACTAATGGCAAATTATATCTGATAGAACTGCTCAGCAGCTTATAACATTGATGCTTTCTGTGCTTTTTATCATCAAATCCCTACATATTGCATAAGGTAAACATTCTTTTCCCTCATTTTTCAGAAGAGCAAACTGAAGAACAGCAGCGATGTCATTTGCAACAGAGCACAGGGACTGGAGTAGCACCTTTCTGGCTGTCTCAGGCCAGGAAGTCACACTTCAGTCCTTGTTCCCCCTTTATTTGGTGGAGGAATTCACTGTGCTAACTGGCGCATTGGTGCAGAAGCAGCAGCACTGAAACGGTCCTCGTTTTCTGCCCACCATCCAGTCAGGGAGCAAGCAGGCTGGCAGGAGCTGCTTTCATTCTAACTGCAAGCAGACTGCAGCCTTCACAGAAGAGTTAATGCCTTTTTAGTCTTCTTTGGGTTTTTAACTCAGTTTCCAACCTATGAATATAAACATTAGTTGGGAAAATGAAAGATTTTGTTATTGATAAGAAATTAAATTCTCCTTTGATCTTTGTTGGAAACGATCATATAGATGGGTTTCTCTGTTCAGGGAAAATGAAGGATTAGTTGCATTAAACATCCAGAAAATAAAACAAAAGTCATGACCATTTTCCTAGGGAATAATGGTGTCATGTTATGATTTATCAGTATAATTTATCTATGCATTGTGTAGAAAATAAATCCTTTTAAAGGTTATTGTGAGGAATAATTAAATAGATGAAAAGCGCCACTGTTAAAAGTAATCAACAGAGATTTTTGTCAGTTGTGTCCAGATTCAAAACCTGTTGAAGTCAATGAAATGCCTTACACTGATTTAAGCCGGCTTTCATATATCTCCATATAATCATGAGTATGCTGCATGAATGCTGTTGTATTGTTTTTCTTTACCATGTCATATAGTAGGTAAAATATTCAGAAGTTAGAGCAAGAATCAAAGGAGCATATGAACCAAGTCTCACTATCAGTTGATACTTCAAGCCAGAATTTGAATGCATTTAGATGCCTAAAGATCAGCTAAAGAACCTACTGGGCTTTTCAAAGTCATGCAAGTGCTTTCCTGCATGATCAAAAGGACTTCAGGTCTGTGCATCGAAAGCTGGCTGTACACTCAAAATCAGGCTCCTAGATAAGTGCCCATTTGATTTTAAAAAGGATATTTAGTCATTAAGTCACCGAGGTGCCTTTGCAAATGCTACCCAGAAAAACAACTTCTCATTCTAGAATATCTTTTAGATTGTCAGTAACTGCAATATGCAAACTTCAGTCAAACTAGGACCCCTGTCTCAGCTGTGAGTGGTCAGCAATGATCTGGAATATATGGCTATAAAGTAATATGACTTATAAATCATCCAAAGCAGAAATTGTTTGTTCTGTTCTGTTAAATACAATTATTATGCTGAATGAATTATGTTTTAAGAAAAAGATACAACATTTTAAGAAGTCTCGGAAAAAGTCTGCAAAAACATATTAACAAGAAAGAAGTTAGTGTCATGATGTAATAGAAAACTTGCTAGCTGATACATGAAGCAGAATAAATTGTTTTTCTTCACAATAGTTTTGACTCATGATACTGATGGTAATGGAGACATGTCTACAAAGTCAGTGCAACTTAGAAGTTATGTAAATCCAAATTTTAACTTGTCTCAGAAAATGTCCTGGGAAAAATCTGTATCAACTTTAAGAAGCAAACAAAAAAGATAATGTTGCTTGTACATCTGGGGTGGAATTTGAAGGTTTCTAGAAGTGCTTCATTGGGTGAGAGCTGAAAATTTGGAATCTGTGAAGCCAGAGTGTGTAATACAATGCTACCATTTGTGGAAACTCTGTGTGTTCTCAGATACTCCCAAAAGGCTCCTGGATATAAAGTTTAAAGTTAAATAGTGAGTCAATGTAAAGGCAATTTGATGTTTAAAACTATGGAATGAGGAACAAAAGTTGTCAAATAGCCAAGACAAATGAAGCTCCCTTTTGGTAGTAATTTTCACACATATTTCTAAGACTTCTGTATACTGTCTTCAACCCATAATTTATAAGATGCAGTTTAATTGTCTTTATCTTCCATTGTGGACCTATGCAACTAAAAGATCTTTGCTTCCAGGCAGTGTGTAGAATTTACTACAGTCAAATTAATAACTTAGGCAACATTAAAGACTCTATATCATTAAAATGCTTTGTATATCAAGAACACACTATTATTAGTCAGCACAGTTTGTATTTAAGCTTTCTGAGATTACTTTATTCTCAGGAGACACTGTTTTACAGTGGAAGTCTGATTTTTCAGTAACCAGGCATACCCGTGTACCTGGTAAACCTAGCATAATTAATGCAATGTAGTTTACAAAGATGATGCACACATACAATGTCAGGTGTATGGTGAAGGTATGAAATTATATACACTCATTTTATTGTACTCTGACATTTCTGAAAGTACAGTCATTCACTGCAAATCCTGATCAATGTAACAGAGGCTCTCTTGCCACCATCTCAAATGTATAATCTTAAAAATAAGCAAGCACTAGGAAGAGCACTGCAACCCCCAGCTACCCATAAATGGCAGCTTGTCTACTTGAAAGGCTAGTTAAAGAGTTGAATACTGTACAGACTCTTGATGTAACCTGTTAGCATTCATCCCCAGTAACTGTGTATAAACACAGCATAGTTACTGGGAAAGTGAATACAAATCACCTCTGCTAGAGAAGACTAGTCATTAGACCTCAGAGGTAAGGAACAGAACTACTTTTATGCTGATTTCTCTTTTATCTTTTCTTTCCTTTGAGGACGGGAAAATGAGAGAAGGCTACATTTGGTAAACGTGGTACTAAATTTGCAGTGACTGTTAGCTGTAAAAAAGCAACCGGCTCTAGTCCCATGCTGTCAAAGGTGTATAGTATGTTTTAGTGTTGTCAGTATAAACAACTACCTGGTCAAGTTCATTAAAAATAGCTTTAAAGCCTCACATAAACCTTCTGTTCCTCACATGCAGAATCTTTAAGGATCCTGCTGAAATCTTGATCATTTATTTCTTAGCAGCTGAACAGCTGTTGGCTGCTGGCTGCTGGAAGCTCTGTGTTGAACAGTAAATGGCTTGGATTAAGAACTGGCTAAAAATTTACAAGGTATGAGGAAAAATAAACAGCCAAGTCTTTAACATCAAGGGAAACAATGCAGAGTGCCCAGAGATAACTGTGGAGGTTGCCAGAGTCCCATATAGCTACCAGGAACCTCTGTGGGCTTTTCCACTTGAGGGATGGTGAGGTGGTAAAAGCTACCCATAGTCTGAGAGCATTTTGGCTGGGAAAATCCAAAGGTTTTACTCCCACAGAATCTGAGCACCAAATCTGTAATTTAAATCTGTAATTTAATCTGAGATGTATCTGATTTTCATCCATAATCAAGCAACAGAAATGCAAGTGGCTTTTGTCTTTTCTGTATCCATTATCCATAAGGAAACTGAGAAGGGCCAATCTTACAGAAAATTATCTTGCAAACTATGGAGATGGACTTGTAATTACTAAAGCACAGTAATCTCCATGGTCTCTTATTTGGCCCAGGCCAGAGGATATAGCTCCTCTAATGCACTGCTTTCTTACCTAGGGCACAAGAACAAACATAATATTTACGTTTAGCAGTGGCTGACAGTATTGCTGCTTGTGGCTGCACTGCAGTTATCTGTAGACTTTGTAGCAGAAATGACCTACCTAATATCCCAGACATCCTTTTCTTAAGGGTAGGGTAGACCTGGATGTCTCTGAAATAAAATAATCACATGTATTGTCTAATTTTGAAGGCAGCTGAAGGGAGTAAATTTGTACCTCCCAAAACGTTGTGTAGACTGAACTATGTTGACAGGAACCACTAAAAGCTACAATATGATGCATTTATTGCTTAGCTGTGTGAAGTAACATCACAAAACGCTTTAGAATAGCAAGTGAAATACTTAGTTAAAATTTTAGAGGAAATGCTTACTTCAAATGTAATGTACTTAGAGACTTAGCTAAACTTTGATTTTTCATTGTAAAAAATGCTTTAAAATCTTTAATAACTTCAAAGGTTGAGGGCTTCAGTTTTACAGTAGCAAAATGCTGACAGAGCCTTTCCTCAGGACGAGTTCAAAAGCAAGAGCACAACTTGCTTTGATCAGAGACATCTTCTTAATTATATTATGATTCTAGTGAAGTCTGTATCGCCTTGATAACTGCAACTGGCAAATTTTACCCTTCCATTCCTCCATCATACTATACAAAATGATCACTTTCCACATACGACTCATGAGTTAATAAATTATCTCCTACATTGCATGGCCTTGCCTCTGATTTCCAATTAGAAGATCAAGGCTTTCAGTATACTGGTGGAAAGCCTTCCATTCCTACACATTCTGGCAGAAAACAGGAAAGGAAAACAGCCCTTCCTAGGGGTTGTGTACCTGGGTCAACCACTTCAAATTTCTGAAACTTGTAAATTATAGATGTATTTTTGTTGCATTTAGTAACTAACAACTATGCTCAAGTCTAGCAGGTCATGGCCATATTCACCAACAGAAAATGAATTACATCTACGTGAGAAGGGAGAAACTGAAGCCTGCTGAGAACAAGAGAACAAAAGTCTTCTATTGTGCAATTCAATACCCCTTACTGGGACTAAATATCTGCCAAGGGGCTACCTGCTTTTATAATACTTAAAAAACTGCTACAAAATACTCCACCTTTTGTGATTGTGGGTTAGGCAAAAGGAGATGCTGCTGAACTGTGCATATCTTCCTTACTACAGGTCTTCTGCAGGTGAGACTGAACACAATGAAAGGCTTTAGACCAATTGGATTGGGCCTAAATCCTGCCAGCTGTGCCAGAGGAGAAAGGATGCAAAACATCACAGATCCTCACGTGAAGAGTGAAGGTCCAGTAATTTGCATGTATTAGCACATGTCTGTCTAGGATGTCGTCTGTTCTGATGACAATTGCCTGAACTGTCCACATGGGACCTTGTCACTACCTTCCCTGCCCTAGCCTGTTACTGTGTTTCTACCTACCCTCCAGTCCATTCCCCCCTTGTTTTCATTCCTTCCCTTCTAAATTCTATTCTGTTTTTCTATTTTCTTCAGTCTTTTGTTACTATACTTTTTTTCCCCCTTCTCCCTATCACCATCAAGTCTTTCTAACTTGCTGTCTTTACCAACTCTTCCCAGCTCTTTTCTTCTGAATTACATAGCTCGCTCTTTTCTTCAGTGCCAAAGCTACAGAAACATAGGAGGAGGAGTTTCTCTTTTCTTGTTTCTTGAACATGGTGTTAAATTACTCATGGCGATTGTGCAATTACAGAAAAGAAGTTTCTTTAGTTCAGGCTAGAAATTGCATATTCAAAGCATTTTACTGTCAGGCTGTACCAAAAGCCTCAACTGTTCACATGGGAACTGAAATTTTGGAAGCTTATATCTTAACCAAATTTGGGAGGATTTTCACGCTGTGATACTGCTGTGATACTTTCCCTCTGCCAAATTTCAATTTCTTACTCTCTAGCTTGAAGGTGTTAAAAATTTTAAATGAAATTTTCTTTTTTTTTTTTGAATGGTAAATCATTATTCACTTACATCTTTATTGAAATTGGCTCATGTAGTTAAGCTGATACTTTCCAAAATCTTTCAGCCTGAGGCACCCAGCAGCACAGGAAATTCCTAGGAATGGTCAACACTGGCAAAGTTATAAACAACTAAAAATCTTATCATGGAAGACTTTGAATATACTAACTGTAAGAGGTACTCTCAGCTCCATGATTAAGAAACAGAACAGAGAGCCTGGCTTTCTTTAGAGGTACCTTGGCAAAGACC
Source organism: Haliaeetus leucocephalus (assembly GCF_000737465.1). Lineage (NCBI taxonomy): Eukaryota > Metazoa > Chordata > Aves > Accipitriformes > Accipitridae > Haliaeetus > Haliaeetus leucocephalus. The sequence continues at coordinate 10,114,125 of NW_010972676.1, forward strand.
TGCTTATCTCCTGAGGCAGTTTACATGCACACCATTTTTAGGCACCTTTCCAAAGAGTGGAGTAAATGCTATTCCACAAGCCAGGACAGGATTCAAAAACTTGCTCTGTAACCCCTATACTCTCAGAGCAATAAGCAAAAATGGTAGGGTGAGACTGGTTTATATCCTCCTTACAGATCCCAGAGATTACTGTCTCCAGCTGCTCATTGCCACCTCTTCTGGAGTTCATAATCTCTGTTGATTTGCCAATGGCAGATACAAGTGGTGGGTTAGATCAGCTGGCTTACTGATATATCAAATATGAAGGTAAAAAAATCAAAAAGCTGGAGAAAGTTAGTTTGTTGTTTGGGTTTTTTTTGGTGTGGGTTTTTTTGTTGTTTTTTTTGTTGTTGTTTTTCCTGGAGGGACACTAGCATAGTTACTATAGCTTGGTGTAAAGGCCAGTTTACTACTAGTTTGCTTTACAGAATTTATTCTCATGGAAACGTTAATGTTATTCAGTTCATCTTCAAGTGCTGGTAGATTAAGCACTACGGTGTTCTTAACGTCAGCTCTCCAGCACCAAATCAATATGAGCCAATGGTTTTCTGATTAGCCCTATATTGATTTACCTTAATCTAAGTGTAATGTTGCTCCCTAGTAGCAGTAATCCCTCAGGAATGCCATGGCTTCCTTGATGATAGATGACATAATAATCTTCATTACCTTCTTTTTGTTGGGTTTTTTTGTGGCATGGCTATAGTTCACAAGTAGTGTATGAGCTGTTCCTCCATGAACTTTGAACTTAGTGGCATCATCATTAAGAAGATTAGTTAACTTTTAAAACTTTTTATACAGATATCTGTATCTTTTACTTTTGTGGCATGAACAATTTTCAGGTTTTTAAATATTCTTGATCTGAATAAAAGTAGTTTCTAGAAAGAGATGATTATGTCATTATGGAGAGGGGATGACTGCACAAGAGTGTATTTTTGCCTTTTAGAAGTAGGTCTCTTGAGAAAAAATATCTCAAGCCTAATTGACACCTAGATATGCTATGTCAGTAAATGTGTCAATGACTCAATAAGACATTTTATTTTGTCATGGAGTTTTATCAGGTGTGCTCTGCTTATGTATAAAAGACTTTCCCTGATCTCTGTTAGCCCTGTAAATATCACCTAAGGTTTGAAAGCCAAAGTGGATACTTTCCTTTTCAACCTTATTGCTGTTAGTAGGAGCACCGCAGGCTAAATTACACCATCATTTAAATTTTTTGCCCCCATTTATTTCTTTCTTAAAAGACATCTTTGGATAAACTTGTCCAACTCTATTAGTTTTCAGTAGGATTTGCACAGGTGTAACTGAGGACAGTCTGGCCTGCAGCAGTTTATACTACTGCATGTGACAGCACATGAAAACATGCATAATCAACACATGACCTGAACATCTCTGTCTTTTGCCATTCTTTACTGAATAGAAGTTCATTTACAGTATCACAAAATGATATGCTTGTCACTGCTTCAATACAATTGAATTGGTTTAATACAAATGGAATAAATATTCAGTCACTGTAGCCAGAAAGATTCTCTTCGTCTTCTAGATCAATTCCCTGCCAGTCGAACATTGCTATATACTGACTTTAGTGTTTTGGCTAGTCCAGTTTTAAATTCTCCAAGCAACAAGGCATCTATTATTGCTATTTAAAGACTATTTCATTTTAATAGCTTCTACTAGGGGGAATTTGCAGCTTCCCTATTTTTTAACTTTACATTAGCTAAACCTGTTCATGTCACAGGGAGTAATGAACTAAAGAAACTTCATTCTCTGCAGCTCAAATTACTGTTAAAGCACAGCAGTTTGGTGTCCCTGGGTGCTTACAGGAATCACACTTCTTTAAGAGGTGTGGAACACCTACAAACTGTATTTGACTGTGTTTTATTCTCTTTAATCCCATTTAGCGTATTCACTTAAAATATATCTTGCTGAGAAAATGACTTTTGATCCAAGACTGGCTTAGCAACTTTTGGGACTGCCTAATCAGGCAGCTTGAGATGTGTTTTGAGTTAAACCCAAGTGATGCAATTATGCTATGGGTGCCTGAATTCATACCTGGGAAATAATGACAATTGAAATACCGTTATCATTCAGAGGCTGGTTTATGCCATGCAGATTGTGATGGGAGAAGAAGAAGGTGCTTGCAGAATCAGCTGTGCTAGAGGAGGGGTTAACACCTTTGTGACTGTGGTAACTGTGTAGCTGATTTCAGTGAGAGGGTTTTTTGGTGAGAGGAGGTTTAAATTCTGCTTGCCTACTTAAGTTCTTTCAGTAGTGGCTGTCTGGAGGGAGGGTGCTTCTGTCTTGCCTTGGCTCTACTTCTCTTTAGTTGTTTGAGAATAATAAACTATATAAATGAGAATATAGTTGCAGGTAAGATTGAGAATAATTTTGCCTTTTGCTATTGTGAGAAGTGATATGTATGTGTATCTATTTAATGTTTTGGGATGAAATCCCTGGAGGTATTACCAACTGGCAGCATGTTGGCCTGGACCTCCCCAGCTCTGCTGGGGTTCACTAGTTGGTGTCTGCCTGGGCCCCTCTACCACTCATCTGATGTTCACCGGAGGGGTAGACGAGTATGTTTGTCACTGTCTCCTCTACTTAGTTTTACCTAGCTGAGCAGTCCTGACAGCAGCTTAGAGATCCTGCCTAAACCTTGGCAGAGCTAGATAATGGGTTTACCCAAGGAACTAACTGGTTTTGTCTGGGCTGTGTGCTTCTTTTAGCTTTTGCTGGCCCTGGTACAGGGAAATGTTGTGGGTGCATTCTGCTGCTGCAGCTTTCTTGGTCTGCCTACAGTGAGGGTGAGCTAGAGCTTAACCCTAGAGTTGAGGTGAATCTTATTACTAAGGTCTACGCTAATCTCTTTGACCAGTGTGCTGTATACCTCAGTGTGTTTCTACTGGATCCGAATGAATTATTTTTCCTGTAGACAGTAATCTGCTTTAAATATAGCGAGCACCTACACAGCACATGAAGAGACAAGCAGGAACTTATGCCAGCATGCTTCAGCTATATATTAGTGGGATAGTTCTTACAAAAAGCTAGCTCAGCGAATAGAAAAGAAATGATGTTTTGTCAATCCTGTTCTGGATCTGTCTACCCTTATTATATGTAGAAGGCTGGGTAAGTAATAAATCAGGAGCAAGTAAATTGTATGATGGCAGAAAGCCAGTCAATCATTTCTAATCATCACATTATGCTTGACAATATCTTTAGAAACTGCTCCTGTTATGATAGGGATGAAGGGAAACTTCCTAGCACAGTATCTACCAGCTGCTGTGCTTTTAGAGGTCTGATAAGTTGATACTAGGTTTGAAAAATAAACATCTGATTTATGTTTTTTGTTTTGTTTTTTTTTTTTAAAGGGAACAAGTAAATCTGACAAATGTGGTAGTTGGTTTGAGAGTGATTTGGGAACAAAGCATGTGGTAGAAAACCATTTGTTAGGCTTCACAGAAGCAGAAAATCAATTTGCCTCCTACAAGGGTCGTTGTTATCTCTGTTGTGCATATTACTGCCCATGTCAGTCCATCATTTCTGTGGCCTCTTGGTTAAAGATATTATCTTCTTTAATGAAATTTAGTTCATTTTCCCAAATGCTCTCAAAGTCAATTACTATTTAAAATACACACTAAATGCAGTTCTGCTTTCTGTTGAAGAAGACTGATCTCATTCCACTAGTGTAAAGGGTCTACCAGTGAGCATATTTTATGGACTGTATAGAGGAACAAAGATCAGTAAATCCAAAAGGCATATGTTTCTTTTGCCTTTCCCCTCTACTCCCATCAGCTACTTTCTTGCCGTGACCCTCCCCTTTGGAATAATATCCTTTTTAACATACACTAAGTCTCCTCTTTATTCTTCAAGAACAATCTGAAAACCTGTCAGCACTGCAAATGTTTCCAGTCTTAATAGCAATATACCTTTTCCAAAATCATTGTTTCATTAGGCTTCTGGTTGTTTGCCTAAGGTTATGTGTGTAATTTTACCTTAGTAAAATGCTGTAAAATTTTTTTTTTTTTTTTTTTTACCAAGGGGGAAAAAGGATAATTTCCCTTCCCACTGAAATGAGGTGACTTCAAGGAATAGACTACAACAGCTGTTTAATAGACCTCAGCAGTACTGAAAGTCTGTAGATCAGATCAATGTTAAACTGGGAAAGAGGCTTAAATAGAGATAGTAAAATTTCAAAAGCTTGTATTTGACTAGCAAATGGGTGAACATTCCTATTATTAGGATAAATAGCATTGGATTTTAACCAAAGAAGCCTAAATGCAAACATAGGTGAAATTCTAGTGTCTTTGAAGCGAATTGCTCTATTTTAATGGCTTTGCTATGGTCAGGGTCTCATCCAGCTCTTAAACAGCATTGAGCTTAGGAGTGGGGGAGAGGTGCTTCAAACTGACTGTTGATATGTGATTTACAGAACTGAAGTATTGGGTTCAGTTGCAGGACTGGAGCCTGTATGACTCGACTTCTCCAGCAGGAAGTTCCTATCTGGTTTTCCGTCCTGAGATCTGATCTCAGCTGCTTACTGTTCTGCCTGTGATGCTGGTGCCTTGCTTGTATGTTGGTTGTTCAACTGGGTGGAGACATTGGGTATGGAACTATTTGGAAGTTAAACTATGAAATATAAGGAAAACTCGGTCTGTACAAAGACCTTTTCTTCATTGGTATTGCAGGGATTGTGTACTATTGTACAAGACTGAGGTCAAATCGTAGTGCCACATGAATATATAAGTTTTAATATGAAAGGAGAAAGAAACAAATTCATTGTGACAATTTTACTGGAATATTTATCAATATTAAGTTGGAGAAAGAGATAACTACATTCTGCCTTGCTTTTGCCTATTGATCTTACTGAAATGAGCTGCACATATTCCTATTAGTTCACCTCCTCTTCAAGAATATGCCTAATGAAGCTTACAGGAATCCCATGGGATGGTTTATTGGAGAACACAATACTCCTGTTTTGTTTCAGGCTTCAGGTTTGTTTTGTATCAGACACCAAGTTTCTGGCTTATTTTAGGTAAACACAGAATTGAAGCAGGAAACGAGGAAATGTCCCTCCTGCATACCAAACTGACTTAAAAAAATACAACAGAGTAAATATGTATTTAAATACATTGGTGATTAATGTTCTTTATAATCTGTGACAGCTTAATCTCACAAGCTAATTGTGCAATGACTTTAGTAGTTTCTAGATTGGCAAATTTACCCTGAAGACATATCACTTAAAATTTGCAGTAAGAGCTGAGTCAGCAGCTGCCCAGCTTGAAAGGCAGAGTGAACAGTTCAGCATATTTTTATCAACGCAAACAAACTGTTTGAAGAAACATCACGATCTTCTCAGAATTATTTATTTGTCCAAATCAATTAGCCCTTTTTGCCTTGCTCTTTCCTCTGTCACACCTCTTGGCATAGATTAGCAGTTGTGGAGACAGGCACCACACGCCAGCTCTGTATTTGTGATGCGCTGGCATGGCTCCATACCAGTGAGGGATGCTCCTTGACTTCATTCCAATTAAAAAAAAAATGCTGGTAGTTATATAAACAGTCAGATTCTGGAGATTGCTGATGAGTTTTCCAGTACTAATTTTGACTTCTCAGAATTTGATAACTCACTGGCTGAGAAAGAATAATGAATATTGCAATAAATCCTTGGTTAAGAACATGCTTGTGTAAAACTGTGTGGTTCACAAATCCTGTTGATTGTCAGTCACCTCTAGGAACAACTGTTTCTGAACCAAGGTGGCTAACTATTTATACAGTTTTGTTTATCTTCAGCTTTTTGGCCTGTCCCTAAAGAATATCACTTGTTTTCTCCATACCACTACTTGTACTATGCTGTGGCCAACACCTACTAAAAGCGTGCTTCTAAAAAACACAGCATAGGCACACTTTCTCACTCTATCTGTTAAAACCTTGCTTTTTCACACCATTCTACTTCATTTATCTTTGTTTCTGGTTTTGTTGCTGCTGTCTGTTCCTCCTTGGGCTCCTGCTGTGACACCTCTTTCCTCACCCTGCTGAGCGAGGCCCCAAGCTGTGGTGGTGCCATGTTGCTCTTCTAGAAAAGTCTAGTTCCAGGCACAGAGCCACACAGATATTATGGTGAAGAGCCTTGCATGAAAGCACAGAAAGCTGCTAAAGCCAATGGTGTGAGACAATTGCTGACAAAGATAACAGGAGTGTTGAGGGTTGTCTCCATGGCCTGGTTAGGCCTAGCAGCAGCAGGGCCACCTCCAACCTGAGGCGGTTGCAGGGGATGTGCAGAGGGAAGGAGCGGAGGGGGGGATGGCCTGGAGAAGGTGGGAAGGGAGAGTCAGAGAAGTGTCCCTGCTGGCGTTTGGCAGCCCTTTCACACTTGTCTGTCTCATCCGGAGAGCTGTGCGCCCCAGGGATGGGGGTCATGCGCTGCCTTCCCTTATGCTGTTGTTTAAGATGGCCGTTGCTGTGGAAACTGCCTGCCAGCCCGCGAGTTACATGCTGCCTAAACCGGCTGCCTGTGACATGTCTCACGGTGAGCAGAGCGTGATCTGGCAGCACGAATCCCTGGGGGACATGTGCTGCGAGTAGGTGTGAGGCCTGGGATGGAGGGCTCGTCTCCTGAGCAGGGTCCAACTTGTCACCACTGTGACAGCCTCAACAGCACGCCGTGGCTGACGAAGAAAGCTGAGGAGGCCCCGGGGAGGGCAGCGGGCTGAACTCCTTTGAGAGCACTGATGGGGGAAGCTGGCAGCGTAAGTTTATCTTGGCTCTCCTTTTGGACATGTCCTTTAAATAGATATATTTTTATTTATTTTTTTTTTAAGTGTACAGAATACACGCATTGTGTAGGTGAAAGCAGCACTGAAATCTGTACCTCACTACCCAGGCTCCTGAAGGCCTGCAAGGCCTGCAGGCATGCCTGGAGCCTGCAGCCTGAGCATGGCCATGGGGGTCCTGGGGGCTAGGCACAAACTACCTTAGTAGCTCACTTGTGTGGCTGTCCTTTCCTTAAAAAGTCTAAGGTTTTTTTTGTTGATTTTTTGCCTACCATCTTGCTAAAAAAAAGTAATCCTAAAGCACCATACGGAAAGCCATGCAAAAGTACATGGTGAAGTGGTACTTTAGTTAAAGCTCATGAATGCTTCATCATCTGTGCATTCAGTGTACAGCTTGGTTACTTAAGCAGCTGTCAGAAAACAAAAATACTCTGGAGAGCAATATATTCTTCAGGCATAATTTCAGATTATATAGGTAATTTAAACTTAGCCCCTCAATGCTTTAATAAGCTTCACTTTTTTTTATGTATTGTCACAATGTGAATGTACCTTTCTGAATGAAAACAAGATGTCTTTTATTGTTAGTTTCAAGTGAGAGCAGTAGTTTGTTTTGATATCATGTCAAAATGTTAGTATATCTAACTGTTTTGTTCCCTGGTCATGTAAACATGTGGTGTTTCTAGTCTGGATTTTGTTTCCAAACTTGTCTCTCTAATTTTTTTTTTTTTTCAAATCAAATCATATAGTATGTTGAATTGGGTTACATTAAATTACTGTTTGTACCAGGTAAAACTCTTTGAGGCATAGTTTGGATGTAACCGCATGACCTGAGAAGTTAGGACTGCTATTGAATAAAACCATATGATTCCACCCGGTAAAATAAAAGAGAATAAAAGATACTTAATTATTTTCTACCTGAATGATACTCCTGGGATCACCAGAGAGATAATAAATTTTATTATTTCATGTTAACTCCAGCCACCTTGTGGTCATTCTATTTTGATTGTGGGTGCTGGTTTGCAAACAAGATACCTTTTGTACTTCGTATCCTGTGCAAGACTTGTTAGTAATCTATCCAGACTCTAGTCTTAGATTTTCGTTGCTTTTTCCTTAAGGCAATCTTGGACAGAATTTGTCCAAAGAATATTGACAATAGCAACAAAACTCTCTCTCCTTCTGTTGAAAAATGTCATAGAGTTCTGAGCAGCCAAAACACACATGGCAGTCTTCTCCCTTGGAAATCTGTAAAACAATGCTGGCATAATTGAAGCTCTCTTTATTATTATAGGCTGATAATCTATACATTTTAGGAGGAATCTTACTGCCTGACCTCATATATCGTGGGAGGATTTCACAGATACCTCCAGCATCATGCCTGCTAGCTAAAACGGTTGCTGATCTCTAATCTTCATTTTTTTATTTGAAGACATGGTGAGTGTTGGAAGCCTGCCACCTATCTTGATAAGCTGTTATAAAGGTTAATTACAAATTATTTTACTTTCTTGAAAATCTGTTTCATTTTCTGGTCTGAAATTCCCAGCTGCTGTGGGAAGGGGGCAGATTCCTGTACAAAACATTGTCCAGTGGGAACATTCTTGGGGCCAGAGTTCATTATATTAATGCGTTTCCTCCGGAGTGAAGTCAGGCAGGAGACCTGTGAGAGGCTTGCAGTAGGTAATGTGAATCTGATGAGAAAGGCCACAAGAAGCTGAGAGACGAAGACTGGAGGTGAGTGGGAACAGCAAGAGGCTAGATTCAGGATGAGCCCTTTTTGGCTATTTCTCCATTTTAATTTGATTTCAATTTGTACTGTGCACTTCTGCAGAAACCCATTTGATCAAGAAACCTAACGCAGTTTAAGACCCGAGCTCTGTGAACGCGGCTGTTCAGACTAGCAGTGCAGAACTGAACAGCTTGAATACTGCATAAGCTAGAACATGGTTTGAACTGACAGTTGTGATAATCTCTTAGCAACTTCTACCGTGTGATAGGACATAATCTCCTCTGCCAAATGACACGTTACCCTGTTCACAAATAGACTGGAAAAGGAGTTCCTAGTGAACAGAAATAAGAAACTACAGCTAAAAAAGCAAACGTATTGTATTCAGTCCAGTAACTTGAAAATTACTGTGCAACTGCAACTCTCATTTGAGATGGTGGCAGAGTTACAGTAGCTGAGTAATGCTGCCCAAACACTTTGCCTGTGCAGGCCAGACATAGGCTGAATGCCCTAGGGACAGCTGAGGGGGGGGCATCACCTTCAACAAGTTAACATGTAGTGTCTTTCCTGCTATGGTTGGTCTGCCCAGAGCCTTTGCTGCTTGCTGTGCAGGGCAGTATCAGCTCACCCAGGAGCAGCTCTTCAGCTTAGTAGCCAGAGCCTGTCTTGTGCTGAACAGGAGCCTACAGTAGCAGCCTGCTCATGGAGTTGTCTGAACAAATGTTGCTTTTATCTACATGGCTAGTGTTACAGAGGTTCCCTCACTTGCACTCCCCATCCTCTATGAATGCAACTGCAATATATACAGGTACTTCCATATTTTTTTCTACATTTTTGTATAGGTGAGATAGTGAGCATAGTGCTGTATCGGTGTAAGTCTGACAATGGTTCTGATGATATGATTCTTGATGAGAAAATTCTGAACTAATGTCATTGCTGAGTTGCAGACTTTCAAATGTAGACCAGACCTAAACATTGTACTCATAGAGGACAGTAGATTTAAAGGCTCTGGTCTGATTCATTCAAAATGGCTTTAAATTATCTTTTGTGTCTTGCACAAAGACTGTTTTATTGTTTTCAATACTGAAATATGGATGCTGTGCAAAAGAAAGCATGGGTTTTGGAAAAAGTTAATTTGTTGTTATGTACTATTTGGTTTGAAACTTAACTAGGAATGTGGTCAAGAGTGTGAAGATCTTCCGTGGAGACTGCAAGCCTGCTGAAGTATATCCCATGTTTGATAGGCACCCAGAAGTTATTTACTCAATAGCTAGAAAAAGTCAGTCTTTTGGAAAATATTGATATTTGAGAAAACAATGCTGCTTCTTGGAGCATGCACCATCTCATTATTGCCCTACACCCTGTGATCAGGTATCTTCCACTTTGCTTGTGTTAATGTAAAACAGTTCCCCCTCTGAAGTGGTAGTTACTTTGTAGTGGTTTAAAGGACTGTGCAAAATGCAGTGCAATGGTTGTTAAGGCCTTGTGCATCCAAATGTAGAAACACTTTCTGACAGTGGGTTTCAAAGTCTACAATTATTTTTTTCTTTAAATAGAAATCACTAAATCCTGTGAAAACAACCTGCCAAGGCGTGGAAAATTTGAGGCAAACTTTAAAATAGAAAGCAAAATGCCTTCTGGCGTTTTACTGTATAATAGCTCCTATTCAGTTTGTACGCAGTTGCAACTCTTGTTGACTCTAACAGAAGCTGGATTTATTTATGTCACGACATCTATATTTCAATAGTTTCAAAGATATCAAAGCATATGAAACAATCATATGTGTTTTGAGGTTTGAAAACTTATTTTCTTCATAGTGCTGCATTTGCATCCAGAAGACCTAAACTTTCAAAAAATGAAATTTACAGTCTAGAGATAACAGATAGGAAAACAGAAGCTTAAATAAATATTACTTCTCATTCTCTTGTGACTATATAGTTTGGGTTTCTATAAAAGAAAACTGTCTAGCCTCACTGGGTGGATACTGATGTTGATGATAGCATTTTGAAACTTAAGTCTGAACAAGTACAAGCATATAGCTACAAGGTACAGACACTTGTGCCATTGCATTTTTTGATACGTAAGGTTTCTGAATCTTAAGGTCATATACTAAAATTTTCCTACGGTCCAATGGAAAACCCATTTCTTCCACATATCATAGAATAGTTTGGGTTGGAAGCAACCTTTAAAGGTCATCTAGTTCAATCCCCTAGCAATGAGCAGGGACATCTGCAACTAGATCAGGTTGCTCAGAGCCCTGTCCAACCTGACCCTGAATGTTTCCAAGGATGAGGCATTTATCACCTCTCTTTGGGCAAACTGTTCCAGTGTTTCACCACCCTTATCATAAAAAAATTCTTCCTTATATCTAGTCTGAATCTACCCTCTTTTAGTTTAAAACCATTACCCCTTGTCCTATCGCAACAGGCCCTACTAAATCATGTCTTCTGCACAGCTTGACAGATACTGGGCCAGACATTTATCAGTGTAAGCAATGTTACATTCCAAAATTTAGTAGAGCTATTTTGATTTTAACCCAGAAAGGAATTGGCTTTTAGTTTCTGGGGCTTCTCTCTCATTTGATTTTCAAATCTTTGTGCAAAGAATTCAAACCCAAAACCCAGAAGTCTACAACTTTCTCCAGCTTTTCAGAATACAAGTGAAATGACAGAATTTTCTTCCAAGTGCTAAAGTTGAAAGTAAAGGTGTATGCCTCGTTTTGAATGTGCTTGAAGTCATGTGCTTATCCAATGTACTGGATGAAACTATAGACAGACTTTAAGCAAGTGACTATGTTTTGTGGAAACTAGTGTGGAGATGGATGCAATCCACCTTTAAATTTAAATACAGAATGTATACTACTTTTGAAACATCTGTTGTTAAGATATAGAAGCAATGCTGGTCTCCTTTTTGTTTCAAAGACTAGAAGAGGGTAACTGTTGTAAAGAGTCCTATAGTGCAATGTACTTCAACCTGTGATCTCTAATCTGACTGAACTGCAAGTGATCACAGAGGCATCAAAATATTATCCATGAAATGTTTGCCAAAAGCTGAAGTGCTGACAGGCTTAGCTGGAATCTGACTCCTGATGATTGTTAGCACTTGCTGGCAACAATAGCTACAAATTGCTAGAAATTGCCAGCAAGCAATTTTAATGCTAAAATTACAATTCTGTGAACCAAATATGTTCTGTTTAGCTCAGTGATAAGTATGGTACTGGTCATGTTTCCAATGAAGATTGGGAACCACAACTCTTCTAAGGCAAGTCAAAGCAGCTAGACTTGTTCCGCCCTCCCCTGCTCTCTCCCTCTCTCCCTTCTCCAATTTTGAGGTTTCAGCATAAGTGTCCTGAATAGAAAACTCTTTACTTGCCCATGCTATTTGAGAAAGCCTTTAGTTTCCTGTTTGTTTGTTTTGGAATCTTGTCGGTACAGGAACAGGTGATGGCAATTTTAAATATGCTCAGGTGTTTTAATGGAAAGAGGTATCATGGTGTAACTCTACTGCCTTTTCAAACTAATGAAAAACTAGCAATGAGTGAGGGGCAAAAAAACCCTAGGAATATGTATCAGATGAACTGCCTTAGATACTTACGTATAGCTTTAGACATTACATTCTATCTCCGGAAATAAATACAGTCTCTTTGTGGTCAGAATCTGATATCAAGGTTGTGGCAGAATACAGTATTTTTTGCATGAATCTTATTAGTCACATATGAAGATTAATTTTTCTCTTTTATATAGTTCTCTAGATACTGCAGTTAACACAGCTCTTAAAGTGGTCCTTGTCTTTACTGTGTTCCTTCTTCACTCTTAATTGTTCTTGAATTCTGTAGCTTTACAGTGTCCTGGTTTTGGCTGGGATAGAGTTAATTTTCTTCTTAGTAGCTGGTACAGTGTGTTTTGGATTTAGTGCGAGAATGATGTTGATAACACACTGATGTTTTAGTTGTCACTAAGTAGTGCTTATCCTACCTAAGTTACGGACTTTTCAGTTTCCCATGCTCTGCCAGCAAGCAGGTGTACGAGAAGCTGGGAGGGAGCATAGCCAGGACAGCTGACCTGAACTAGCCAAATGGATATTCCATACCATAGAACATCATGCTCAATATGTAAACTCGGGGGGGTTGGCTGGGAGGGCAGGATCACTGCTGGGGCATTGGTGAGCAGGTGGTGAGCAATTGCATTGTGCATTACTTGTCTTGAGTGGGCTTTTTTGTTTTGTTATATTCCTTTTCATTACTGTTATTATTATAGATAATATTTTATTTTACTTTAGTTATTAAGTAATTCTTATCTCAACCTATGAGTTTTACTTTTTTTTTTTTTTTTTTTTTTCCAATTCTCCTCCCCGTCCCACTGGGAGCAGGGAGGAGTGAGCGAGAAGATGCACGGTGCTGGCTGGTGTTAAACCACGACAACAGACAGTTCTACCTTCAGTGATTTGTAGCTGCTATAAGGAAAAAGTACTTCCTCCTTTGTTCAGCACAACTGTAACATATAGGATACATTTTTGTCTGTGTACAGTTCCTTGATATCTTAACTGCATTGAGCCTGGACTTTCAAGAATTTTGTGAAAATACAGAACATGTAGTCATTTTCATAAAGTAGATTTCTTTATATCCGTATTGTTCTTCCCCTTTGCCCTACTGGTTACCCATCCCCTGACATGATCTTCTTTCCCATCTGCTTCTCCTGTTTTTTTCAATTTTCCCCCTCTCGCAAATCCTTATTGTAGTAGCAGTGCCTCTGGCAATATTTCTCCTGTTGTCTTGCTTTAATAAACATCACAACTTCCCTGGAGCGCAGTCTTGCAATGCTGACTTGTGACTAGCTCAGCGTATCAAGGTCACTCAGTCACCCTGCCTACACCCTTTCCTCCTTGGGGAGATGCAGCATTGTCAAGGACTGGAAATCTGCCACTCACTCTGATTGTGATTTCTGACCCAAACAGACGTGCTTTCAGATTAGTGTGTTCTATACGTCACCTACACTGATATATTTTGCAGGCATCATTTAGGGCTGGCTCCCAAAATCCTACAGTACTCTTGAAAGCAGACCGTATTAGAGTGCTGAATGGTTTAGTAATTGGAATTGTCCTTCACTGCAAAAGTTCTTCACAGGTCATGAGAACCATCAATAATACAAATTTGTTTCATTTAGGCACTGTTTTATGAGTGATTTTAGGCCTACATGGGCTGCTTTTGTAACAGGATTGAGAGTTCTACTTCTTTTAGGAAGGTATTTGATTTCTGGGAGACTGAGATTCTGTTACATAATGCCACCTCTTTTTTTTGAATGGGTGTTAAATGGACAAAGATGTATAATGTTAAATCAATGCTTGTGTGTTTACGTGTGTGAAAGATTTTTATACTGTATGCTTTTTCCTTTTCATGCAGAAACTAGTGCTGTAGCTTGATCCAGCAAACAATGCCTGATTTTAAAAATGCATATAGCTAGTTCAGATCAGCAAGGACTCCCTCGAGTTGAAATGCTTTTCTGGATTTGGTCCAGAGGGGCAGACTGTGGGATGTGTTTAACTCCTGATGTATTCCTAAGAAGTAAAAATGCCTCAGTTACCCTGATGTAATTACCCCTCCCCCCCCCGTCAAGCCTTGTCATCTGTAAATGTAGCATATGGCATTGTAATTGCATGCTCCTTGCAATTCTTTAACTGTAGATGGGAGGATATTTTTTACAAATGCTAAAGGGTTTTCATTGCAGATCTTCCATTGGAAGCCAGTTATTCAAAACTGCAGATACTCTTATGAAGTTGACAAAATCATTTGACCGTGCTGATGATTAATTTATCAAGGGCTTAAAGGCATTAAACCAGTGACCTGGTAAAAATCATTGGTGTCAGATAAAGGGATGCCTACATTAACAGAGCTGAGGCCTTTTAACAGCTTTTAGATTAAAAGTATGTGTTAAAAGGATGGTAAAAATGACAGTGTTCAGAGAACAGGGTAGCCAAAGTCATTTGCAAAGAGAAATAGTGTGATATTTTTGCATACAGATTTTGATTGTTACATATACTAATCTAGGGCCACAGCAGCAATGAGAGATGAAAGCTGGAGAAAAATAAATTCCCAACCTCTTTTTTTCTTAAAGAAAAACTAAAATTCTTCCTATATTATTAAATGTTTGGGTAATAGGAAACACATTTTGTCTTGCAGTTTTGGATCCTTGCATCCATCTGAAGCCTCATTTAAGCTATTTGCAGCAAAAGTGTCTTTCTGAGAACTGTATATTTTAGTAAAGGGGCCTCATTCTGGAATCTATGCATATTCCCTAAGACTAATTGGTGCTTTAATATTGCCAGTTGTCTCCTGGCTCATATCTGTTTGTAATGTATTCATGTAAAGAATTTCTAGAAAACTTCACCATTTAGTCTAGATAGTAGTTAATACTTATGTCCTTCTGATTCTTGATTAAGTAGAAACTGGGCTTTTGTATGTTAAATTCTGCAATTCAGAAGACATTATGGGAAGGTAGACTTTTATTTTTTTGAACGTATAAGCTAATCTCTTTTGCTAAACAGTCCAAGAAACTCATAATTGTGAAACATGTCTGCCTCAATACATCAGCATTACTTTGGAATGCAGTATTCTGAACTGGCTTTTTCAGGAAAGAAAGTAGTCAGCTTGCATTTATTTACAGATTGACTGTGTCATGGACTGTACTGGATAAGGTCTATCAGGGTTATTTGCTCACAGGCAGCACTTGTATCAATGTGACAGTACTGCTTCAAATGTTGAGGCTAATATTATCAAGCTTTGCAGACCTGTGCATCGCAGGAAGAACCATCTCCCAATTCCTCAATGCCACTACCTATTCAGAATGATTTGCATGGGATTTTGCTCCTCTCCAATGACCATATCTTGTAACTTTCTGTATATTTTAAGATTGTGACTGTCATAACACTACTTCTTCCTTTGCATTTAAAATAGCCTGGGATAATGTAAGGTTTAAGTAGTAATTACTACTATATTAGACATCTTGTCTGCTCCAAGGAAAGTTCACAGCAATTAGATGTTAATGATTATATGTAAAATTAAAACCACTAGTCTCCATCTAGAAAATTCCTACTCTGGTTAAGTCTATTATTGCAAGCAGGTAAGAAATAGCAATTTACATTTCTGGTGGTTAAATGATGACATCCTTTGCCTGAACATTTGTCCAGTTTCTGCTATTCAACAATGCTGTAATAGAATACCAAGTCTTGGGCAACCCATGCAATAAACAACAGAGGCAATTATTGTGATGCTGCAGTTAATGAATAAACTTGCTGACAGAAACAGTCATTGCAATTAAACATAGTGAGGTTGTTCTGTTTGTTTTTTAAACTGCTTCCCCCCTCAAAAAAAAAAAAAAGTGCCTTTGGTTTAAGGAAGGAAACAATCAGATTGCAGCTGGATTGTAAATGAAATAGCACAACTCCTTTACCTTCAAACATCACTGCTGGTTTATGTTTATTAGCAGACAATGTGCATCTGCTGATGTCTTCTCTAAAGTATTTTTAGCTGGTACTTAGCCAGCAAATCTGGAGTTTATTTACTAACACAATCTTTCTTGGGGCACTGACACTGTAAGATACAGATCCAGGAGTTATTTCTGAATGGTGATATAGGCTTAGTCAGTTCTCTCAGTCCTTACCATTTTTTGAGCAGAGCAGCTTGGTGAACAAGAGTGAAGAACTCATTTGAGCTAAAACCAACCACTTCCTTGCTAGGAGAAGCATTGTGCTAGTCCAAAAGGCTCTGTAATGAAAGGATACTTTTGCTTAAATATGTGTGTATTGCAGTAGATAATTTTGCATTGTCTTCCTATGGACAGGAAACTGAGTCAAGAAGTCTGGTGACATTGCCTAGATTGAAACACAGGGTAGATTTAGCTCCTTTTTTATTTGTTCACTTACTTAAACCATCCTGTCCCCAAAACACTGTAGAAGTGCAAAGCAGAACTCCGAAGAAATATTAATAGTGTGGAGTATAGAAAAATAATTGAATAACTTTTTCAGATGCCGGTATTGCAGTGTTGTGTTTAGTTCACTGGATCCAAGTCACATAGAAGAGTAGCAGAATTGGGATTTTTTGAGGAAAACATCTTATTTTATTTTCATTGTGCTTGAGTGAAACTGCCTTTTCTAAACTTTTCATTATATACTCTTGTCTATAATATGTGCCTTTAATATTTCAAAATGAGTTTATTTAGAGATGTAAATTTATAAAATCTAGAAGTTTATATTGAATAGGGATACTGTAGCTGGCACAGATAAGAGAGTTTTTGTGAGACAGTTTTTGCCCATGGAACATTGAAACTGACTTTCCTCATTCAAAATATGCCTTTTTTTTCTTGTGTAGCTCTACTTACTGCTAAAGTTATTTTTGTTGCTGAGCAAAGTAAAAGTATAACCAGATGCATTAATTAATGAAAAGTGGAAAAATATTTTAAAATTATACCTTTATTATTAACATAAAAGTGACTTTTTTTAAACCCAGGAGTCCTTTAATATAAAATCCCCATTGTGTAAGTTCTCTCCTAGACTATCCTGGTAAAAGATTGTCCTGCTTATTATGTGACAGGCTCTCTTACTAGTCAATAACCTGCCATCTGTGTGTTGTCTCTACATGAGGTTTTGTGTGATATGTTCTTTCAGAGAACATTGTAATTGGAGCTTGGGTTACAGTTTACCATGGTGATCCTTCAGAGGAACCTGCTGTCAAGATGATATGTGGTTTGTGTTTGTGTTTTTTTTTTTTTTTTAAAAAAAACCTGAATATTTTGAAATGTTCGCATTTGTCACTGACATGCTGAACAAGCAGTCTTCTAGGCTTAGTTTTAGAGGGAAAAATTGTCAACCATATTCCTCCTTTAATCTTACAACAAAAGTGAGAGAATGAAAATTCATTCAGAATCTCTTCCAAACACCTGGTTAAATTTGACTCTTTTCTTTCTTTTTTTTTTCTTCCTGGATGTTTCAAGGTGAGCTTTAAAAACTTCTGTCTGCCTGTATATAAAGTAGAATCTGAAGAGTTAGAGACAGTATACTAGAGCCTTTGTAGGCCCTAAAAAAAGAAGCAAACCAGAAGGGGGATCAACCACATAAGACAGTTTAGCTTTCTGTAAAAATTGCTGTGTAAATGTTTTTCTAAGGTCCTAAATTAGCCAAGTACTGATTGTTCTTTAACATACTGTGTAGTAAAATAATTTTGTTCCCTTGAACCATCTTTTTAGATTGTATCTTTTGAAGAGAAATGCGTTAGCTGGTTTTGCTTGGTTGTTCCCCTTTAGCCATCTGCCACAAATGGTTTAAAGTTCAATTCAAAGAATTTCATCCCCATATTCTTAAATTACTATCTTCAGTGTATATTTTAGTTTCTTACAGTTTTGTAAGTAAGTTCCACTAGTCTTCCCTTATTACCTTATTGCTGTGGTTCTGCACAATTTATTGCACAGAAGTGCACACTGGTGTCAGGACTTATGACTTACAGCTCCAGAGTTTGAGAGCTCCTTGAATGAGGCACCAGATGCACAAGTAAGATAACCCTGTTACCCAGAGAGAACCCAGGATTCTTCCTCCCCCTTCTACATACCACCTTCTCTGCATTAATGGTTTAGATTCAATTTGTCCAGGTTGAAGCTGAGCACACAGTCAATTTTATTTGTCTTGAGGGTTTTGTTAAAAATGTGGCAGAAATTATTTAACAATTAGGGCAAACTGAATTAAGCTTGCAAAATTTATTTCATTACAAAAAAAAGTTCCAGTAGTATTAGACAAGGAATGTCAATAAAACATTGAGTCACTTGTGCAAATACCATAGCTGCTCTTAACTATGCAGATAAAATTACAATAACCCAAAGGACAATTTTAATATATTATGGTATATATTAATTGTATTCAAGCATATTTAAGACAGTAGTTCAGCAGTAAGGTACCTTCTACAATACTACTTTCATTTACTCCTCTTCACCTCACGCAGGATGCATGCTTCTGTAAAATCACCTACATTACTGTGGCAGGACTGGTTTTGTGGTAAGTCTGTCCATTGTGGTGATAGGAACCAGTTTTTTGGTCAGAGGACTGGACAGGATCATGGGATGCAGGGATTCACTTGCCAGCTTGGCTTCCTTATTTCAATGTGGGCATGCACAGAAGACACTGTTATGGGCTGCTGAAAACAGAGCAATTCTGCAAATGTGGATCCTTAGCTTACATGATTAAGTGGGAGCTGAGGTCTTCAGAATTTGACCTTTGGGATTTGCTGCCTTCCTGGTTCTTCAGATGAGCAACATTTTCAGCATTTGTCTCTGGTTATGTTGGTGGTTACCTCCTCCAAGGCAGGCCTGTCTCTTGCTACTTTTGTACTAATATGCTCTGAATATGGCAGTATCTTTGATCTCAGATGGGGCCCCTAGTCAGTCTCAGTGCAAATAATAAATGGTAAAGCTCACTGGCAGCAGAATGCTGGGCTCAAAATAATTCCAGTCCAGTGTCACTGAAGTGCATTTTTAAGTTATTCCATTTGCCTTGGAAGTAGAGCTTTGTTACTTCAAGAATATGTGCTTCATGTACTTTTTAATGGGAAAATGACTGAGATGCAGGAGGCTGCTGGATGTAGCGTTTCCAGTTTCTGCTTTCACTGTGCACTGTTGTCTAAGCTTAGCAATTACTTTAAACAGCAGTTCTTTGCAATCTCTTCCTCATTTTTCTTTCTGTCTGTCTTTCTGTCTGTCTTTCTAAGACAATAAAAACATATTCATGTACTTGGCTTCTTTGGAGAGCTGAATGATTTGTGAAAAATTCTTGCAATTTATGACAGCCACCTGCTCTCTTGCTCATAGATTAATAACACCTGACCAAGCATGAAAACACGCTGAGGCCATCTGCCTTCCCCTATATGGGGGGCGGGGGGGCATTGCAGTGTTGTCTTGTTAACTCCACAGCACAGCATCCCATTCAGAACCATATTGTGAGTTCTGCACAGCCCAGCTCATTTGAGAGTGTGGGATCTGTTCACACAGGACCTTGGCAGACAATGTTTTTATCTGGACTTCTTTTGTCATAGCGCTGCAAAGTCCTCTGTGCGTTTTTTAAGGAGAGGGTTTATTGTTAGTTAATATTCCATAGAGATTCTTATTGAACCCCTTTGAATGAGCCGCAGGGGTGCTGCCTGTGTTTGTCTGACCATGTCTCATAGGACTGCCTCTGGATTATATGTTTTTGCTTAATTCTGCAAAATGCTAAAATTTGTTTTCAACTTTAAGCACAAAAATAGTCCTATTGAAATAAGTACCAGGATGGAACAAAAATGATCGCTAAATTAAATTTTTATGGTTATTTCAAAATAATAATAATAATAAAAAAATCTTTCTTGGAGCCCAAATTCCACTAAGATACCCGTAACAAGCAAACTGTATGAACAAGTAGTGGCTTATATCCACACAGAAGGTATTGCTTAAAATAGTAATCATAATTAGTACCTTCAGGAGCCATCAGCCTGTACTGTACTTATATAATACCCAGCTATATAATTAAGTGATCTTATTTTCAGTTTGGTCCTTTGTTTTTCCACAATTATCTGTTCAGATCTTGCAATTCAGTCTGTGAAGCTTGACACTTGCGTTCTCATTGCAGTCAACCAAGGCTTGAGCCTTTATCCTACAGGTAGATCGGCATGTGCAGAACAGCTTATAGCATTAGTCCAAAAGTTTAAGCTCCTTGGGGCAAAGGCCCCTACCAAAGTACCTTGTTTCTAGACCAGATCTTGTCTGTGATCTTATGTGCTGTAACAAAGCTAATGAAAGATAGAAGCTCTGTGTTCTATAAAGCTATTCCGAGTAGAAAACAAGCAAACTGATACATTAGTTTGCAGTAGCAAAACTTCATAGATAATGAAGGATGTAAGTAAAAGTCAGATTCCATGGACATTAAAATTGAACTATAATGTTGAAAGCACACATCTACAATTTTGAAATGAAATAGATGCCTGCCCTTTTTCAGAAGACTGTAGCCCCCCTTTTTTTCCCCTCACATCAATACTGAAATTCCTTTTTGATGAAAGGAAGTATATAACTTCTTTTAAATGAAAACACAAATTACAGTAATTCAGTGGGATTTAGAAAGACACATGCTGAAGCTTCCTTATCTATCCAGTATAGTTTGTAGATACTAGAGAGACTGTGAAGGGATTTGCTAGTTTTTCCCACTGCGCACCTCAGCTTTTCAAATTGTTGCTGTTTGGAACTTAATGGCCAAACTTGTAGACTAATGAGTGTCTGGACACAAGCACTGTATGTGGCTGTATCCCAGGTTGACTACTTATGTCCAAAGATTTTGCTGCTGTTTAAATGCTAGGAAAGGAGAAAAATATTTTGGGGGGAGAAAATGAAATATGTTGCTTGACTTATAATGATTGCTTGACTTTTTTATTTGTGGAAGCAGAATTAGAAAACACTCATATTCCTCTGCAACAAACCTTTTGTTTTGCTTCACTTCTGACCAGAAAAGAAAACTTACTCATTCTACTGGTTTTGTCTGGGATAGACTCCAAGTGAATAATATTATGATAGTAAAGTAGCTGAAGTGCATATATAACAGGAAAAGTTAGTAAAGAAATGTTGGCGGCATATTCATGTGTCTACTGTTATTTACATTTGCTACACAGCTTGTTTTATAGTCAGTGGAGAAAAGAGATGATTCACTTCTAGGGAACTTCATTTGGGGGAAAAGAAGGTGACTGAAAGAAAAGAAGTACAATTACAAGTAATATGAGTTTACGTCTATTTTTAGACATGTGCCATTGTTCAACTCGGAATGCGATATAAAAAAATTATTTTCACCCCATTTTCACCACATCCTAAGCAAGCATTTTGTACTGGAAATTTGCCATACGTAATTCTTTTGATGATGGATTTAATTTAATTATAAAAAATTAAACTGGTTGCTTATAAGGTTTATATTATGCAGTATATTTTTATGCTTTGATAAATACTCTTGTGATATTTAATCCCATTTATGTGATAGCTTTTCAAAGCACGAGTCGTTCTGAAATGTATATGTTCTAGAAAGATAGGAATTGCTCTCTCTTTGGAAAAGAGAATCAAAAGAGAACATTGATCAGTTTGTGAAGGTAAGAATGATCTTAGACAGTATATCCTGCCAAAATAGTTTTCAAATCCAGGGCATTCATTCTTATTCAAGAACGGAAATGAAAAACGTGTGGAAATGATTTTGCAGTCACCCGTTTTCTGCTGGCTCCTCCTCATGAGTGTCCCCCTCACCTCCCCAAGCTGGGCTCTCATTTCACAACCAAGGAAAGGCGGCAACTTGGTTCAGACTGATCCCAGTTTTGATATTCTTGTGTATCTTATTGTTTCTTTCTTAACTTTGATAACAAAAACCAATCATACAGGTCAACGAAAACAGGTTAAATGCATGACAGAACTCGCTGAAGGTTGGTCTGATGAAATAGATTTCTGCTGGGAATAGGACCCTAATGAATTTTTAGTCTCTTAAAATTAAAAAAGGTAATTAACTAGCAAATTTGACTTCACTTTTACATTTTTTTCCTCAAAATGGAGCATTGAAATTACAGTGGAAATAGTATAACCTTAATGAAACAAGTGATTGGCTTAAAAATTATAAAGAATCAGTATTGGATAATTTGGGATTAAACTGTATTTCAAAGTCTCAGAAATTTTTCACTGGATGAAAATTATTGGTGGCTTTTTTTTTTCTTTTATGAACACAGCCAATGCAGATAAAAGGCTAGGTAGCTAGAAAAAATATTACTGTAGTATGTGCACTGTTCCTGTATATTAAGCTACATTTCTCCCTTCCATCCTAATACACTCTCTAGTCTCTTTCTAAGTGAAAAACTTAAAAGGATATATAATTCATATGCTTAATCAAACAGTGTTGCAGAGTAGAGAGGATACAGGACTGAGAGTTTTGTTCTCTCTGACTCCTGTGTTGGCCCTGCCACTAACCAAGAATTACAGAGGAATAGTTCTGTTGCCTCCGACAGACACAGCAGTTCCTTTTCTCTCCTAACACTGACTTCTGCTCCTCTCTTTTTCCTTCTGCTTTATGGACTACTCCTTCTTCATCTTAAACAGGTGACAGCTGTATCTGACAGCAAAATGCCTTCTTAGCAGTCCATGAGACCATGTAGGTTTTGGGGTTGCTTTCAGACTTGTTACCTTTGAGACTCTGGGGCTAGTAAAACTGTAAGTAGAAATTAGATTTAGTTTTGAGTAATTTTTAGCTGCCTTGCAACACTTAAAGATTATTTTATACACCCCCCCATGCGCCCTCCCCCCCCCC
>NW_010972676.1:10136988-10149589 GCF_000737465.1 Haliaeetus leucocephalus
CCCCCCCCCGAACTAAAATATTCTCATTTGAAATAATTTTCACTACTTGGAAGATCACAGGGGAAGCTACTTGTTCAATCTCAAACTGCTCTCATTCTCTGGCTGAGAGGAGCTATTTACCACACCTCCTTCAAGGTGGGAATTGGGTTTACAGCCTCAGTCTTCCTAGTATCTCTACAAACATACACTGGATGGCCGGCTTTTGTTGTCATGATTGTCAAACACCATGAACATTTCTTTTTATAGGCTTGTAGGATGCAGATACTCTTATTATTCATTTCAGAGGGTCTTTGGGATGGCCTTTATTTGGAGAATATTCTACAACTTTGTCTTGCTAACTATATAGATTGTCTGTTATGCCTGGTTTTTAATTGTTATGGTTTACTGAAATCAAGGCTTTTAAATTAGAAAACCATACTTGATGAAAGTAGTTATGCAAAAGAACCCATGAAAATGTCAAGTCTTCTCTGCTTAGAGGCTTGTATTTCACAAATGGGCTCTAGTGTGTTGACATTTCAGTATAGGATCTCATTGGCTACCCTTGGGTGAGTCTGCAGGTATCTGCAAGCTTTCTGACTATCCCCCAAGTACATAGTCTGTCAGATCCATCAGGCTTCAGTTCTTGGTCTATCTTCTTGGCCCACATGTTTTTTTATCAGTGCGAACTCACTACAAATCTTTAGCCTCTAGTCTATTTACTTCTGAACCAATACTGCTTTGCAGTCTTTTCTCTGTGTATAGGAACCTGTTTTTCAACTAGGTGAAGACCTTGTATTTTTTGACTTTAAAATTAATGCTCTTCCAGTCTAATTTCATATGCTTTCTTGTTGCTGAACTGTAGTGAGTTGACAATTCCCTGTACAGTTTCCCATTGCAAGGTTTTTCTGCTAGGCTCTCTGCTTTGTTTTGCAGCAGTATTTTCCACAGAGATCTATCATCACCTAAAACTATCTCAGTGTTGACCAATGTTATGACACATATATTGTTATTTTTGTTTTGCTCTCGCTACCCATGGCTTTTTCAAGAATGTTCTTGTTTGTATAATGAGAACTTAACCTTAACCATCAATTTGGCACTGTTTACCTGTTGGTGCTCCTACATGCAATATGTTAAGGTGACACAAAAATAGATGTGCATAATAATAAAGGGGTAGTTCATCTAGACTTTGATTTAAAGAATGCTTTAATTACTGTAGTTGGTGTAGAATTACTGTAAGAATTAAATGTTTGAAAGAATGAAAGATATGTGCTTACTCTAGAAAGTATATGGTGTTGAATTAATACTTGAATCAATTAACAAGTATTATATAATCTCAGCCTCAGGGTCAGAATCTGGTATTCCTAATAACACTGATTATGAGCTGCCTTTAGGGAAACTGTGGAATGAAGTACTATTCACTGTAAGGAAGAATTGCAGAGCATTTCCCCAAGGTAGTAAATGTAAGCTAGGATTGCACATCTATAATCTGACATACAGTTATATTGTTTTAGGGAAATCTGTCTATCTTGCAGTTTATGGATGGACAAGAAGGCCAGGAAAGCACTCAGTAGGCTTATCTGCTATTTTCTGAATGGTTGCCAATAATTATGTCTCTTTTGAAATGATCTACGAGTAATTAAAACTGATGAGAATGTGAGATGTGCCAAATGATTTGGCAAAGTATCAGGTATCTCTGAACATGGCAGTTCCTGCTGACCTGCTATATAAAATGACATAATGTGGTGTGACTGACACTGCATAACATTAAGCAGCATGTAGGAAATTGGAAAACACAGTGTTTTCAAGGCCAAGGTAGTGAGGAAAAATACATTTTTGATGGATGTCTACTTAAAAAGAAATCTTGCTGTTTGTGAAATGTCTTTTTGGTCTAGTATTGGAGGACTGAGAATGGATTTTATGTCTGGATATTAGCATTGGCTCTGATCAGCTAAAAGATGGTGTTGAAGATATTGGGAAAAGTGGTAAATTATGGAGAAACAGTTTGATCTACTTAAGGTCTGTTTTCTTCTGCATAGAGGGGGAGAAGGAAGGGAAATTTCCCTTAACAGACTGAATCAAAAGCTTAAAGAAAAACGTAATGACATTAGCTATTATCAGAGACTGAGATTCTCTCCTAGATTCAGAGTATTGTGCTTTGAATTTAAACAATAAGTTCCAAGCAATGAGATTTAAATATCCTTTCTCTCATTTGTTAGTACCTTGCCCCATGCACTGATCTCACTGACATGAACCAAGCTGCTGTCAGAGCAAGTGGACAAAGGGTGACAGTCTAGTCTACACAGAGATGCATGGGCTGGCTCTAAACTGAAGAGGATTTACGACTTATGAATAGGCAAAGGCTCACCTGTGAAAATAGGCTGATGGAGATGCTTTACCAATTTGCCAAAATGCCCTAAGAAATGGTTAATTGTCTCTGTAAAATAAATGGTGAATCTTTTTCATGTTTGCATTCTTATTGTGGTTAGAGTAAAGAAAAGGGATGAGTAGAAGCTGCAAAACTAATAGGATCTTTACAGACTTAAGTTCAGACTAAGAGCCTGTGGAAGTGGATGGAAATCTTTGACCTAAAGCTTATGAAATGGGATTAAACTTTTAAGACTGATAGCCTTGTCGTACAAGGAACTAAAATGATTAAGTGTAGTATTCCTATACTACTGCTAATGTAATTTGTACTTCTAATGACTTTGATTTTTCAGTAGTGCAAAGAAACATTTTTTTTTTGGTGTGGTGGGTTATTTTTGTATTTTTTGTTGGAGCAAAACCCTGAGCAAGTTGCAAGCACGACAGGAGGAATTCAGGAAGCATTAGTTCAGAAAGTCACAATTGTTGTCTTTTCTACACTTGTTTGAGGGTTATAGTAATTTACAAGCCAGTGGTATTTCACTTTGACTTCAGTGCCGATTCAACTGCCCTTCCTGAGAAGCAAAACTGGAGCCAAGCCTCATTCCAGTGCTTACCTGGCTCTTTCAGTACTTACATAGGTATCCTGCTGAATTTTGTGTGTTACAACTTGAGGTCTGAGTAGAGCACCAAATGAAAGGGAAATTGTACCTTGTTCTTATTCTCTAGGAAGGGAGTGTAGTCTACATTTCAGTTCAGCTCAGTGAGATTAGGCTGTTGCACAAGAGATTCCTGAGGGGAATGGGAGCAGTTGAAAGAGTATAAATGAGGCGGGAAGGGATACTGTCATCTACATCAAAAAAATGCCCTACATTGACAGTGAGAACAGAAGTGAACTATGTGATACCAGTTCACTGGTATTATCCACCTCTTATTTCTCTTATTGGATACCCTAGCTAGAAACACTGCAGTAACTGTAACACCATCTGAACTGTGTCATACACCTACTTAGACTAACACAGACCTATACCTGAGCATAGGCTTTCTCATCACTCCCCCTTGTGTAGCATAAATTTTTCCACTCTCATTTTTTGCTAATAGTTGCAGCTCTGGGAATCTTTTTGCTGATATATAGCATGTATAGGTTGTTATTATTAGCTTAGTAAAATGAAACTGCTATGGATATTAAATCTTTGATTTGAAAACACGATGAGGTGGCAGGAAGCTAGGATGAGTGCACTGTTTTACCAGAAAATATATTATATATTCTAATAAGGCCTCTCATGCATTCACCATGTGTGTGCACAGGCTGATGAGGATTAAAGCGTAGGTAGCATAGTATTCATGCTATGGAAAATTACAGCTCCCCACTTCAAGGGGAGAGACAGACCTATCAGTCAAGATCTCCTCTCCACTGAAGAGGACAACAGTGACCAGTTGTTTTGGGGTAACCTCGGGAGGCAGCTAAGCCTCACACAGCCACTTGCTCACTCCTCCCCAGTGGGATGGGGGAGAGAATCAGAAGGGTAAAAGTGAGAAAACTTGGGGGTTGAGATAAAGATAGCTTACTAGGTAAAGCAAAAGCCATGCACGCAAGCAAAGCAAAATAAGGAATTAATTCACTGCTTCCTATGGGAAGGCAGATGTTTAGCCATTTCCAGAAAAGCAGGGCTTCACCATGTGTAATGGTTACTTGGGAGTACCAAGGCTGTAACTCTGAACGTCCCTCTCTTCTTCCTTCTTTCTACCACCTTTAATTGCTGAGCATGACATCATATGGTATGGGATATCCCTTTGGTCAGCTGGGGTCAGCTGTCCCAATGTGTCCCCTCCCAACTTCTTGTGCTG
Source organism: Haliaeetus leucocephalus (assembly GCF_000737465.1). NCBI lineage: Eukaryota > Metazoa > Chordata > Aves > Accipitriformes > Accipitridae > Haliaeetus > Haliaeetus leucocephalus. The sequence goes on from NW_010972676.1 coordinate 10,141,177, forward strand.
TCCCAGCCTGCTTGCTTGCAGGGCAGTGTGAGAAACAGAAAGGCCCTTTATGCTGTGTGAACGCTGACCAGCAACATCTAAAATATCCCTGTCTTATCAACACTGTTTTGGTCACAAATCCAAAACATAGCCCCATACTAGCTACTATGAAGACAATTAACTCTATCCCAGCCAAAACTAGCACACCAGTGATTTGCTAAACTTGTGTCTCTCAGCAAGTGACCAATGAATCACCAATGCAATTAGAGCTTATTATGTTTTGCTCTACTTTGTATATAATAGCAAAGATTTCTAGTGTCCTTGCCACTGTCTTCCATGACTGCCTTGATCCCATAGAACGATAGTTCTTGTAGTAACACCTCCATTTCTATAAACTGAAACTTTCAAACCACTTTACAAAAATCTGGTGCTGTCAAAGATGGTAAGATCAAAGTCCCACCGAACCTTCTTTTTGCATATTTTGTGAGTTGTTTTGATGCACAGAAGCATGTGTTTAGTGGAGAATATGAAGCCAAATAAAAAGGGAAAAGGAGTCGTATATTTTATTATAAGCAGTCTTCTGAAATAGAATACTAATATTTGATGAAAGTTAATCAGTACTGACATGATTTATGTCTTTGTCTGCTCTCCACCATTACTTCCACTCTTTTCCTCTGCAATTTGGTTTTAAACTCGCTAATTTCCACAACCATTCCCATCTTTCAACATTGCCCCAAATCTAGCCAAGTAGTTGCTTATAATTCTGCTGTTTTATTAGCATGTCACATTTAATGAATTATGATTCCCTATTTTCTAACCATACTTTTCTCTTACTGGTTCCAGAACTATGTTTCTGTGTAGATATCATAACTTTTAGAACTTTAAATATAGATTATTTTTTTCCTGTGACTTTTTTTGCACAATATGTATGCCTCTAAGCCAATGCGAGTTGCTGTGTGTTTGTAGAATCTCCTCAGGTGTATGTAAGGTGCATATAGGTGAAACGTGGTACGTTAAGTCAACTCTGCATGTATTGAAGTCAATGGGGATAACTCTTGGATGCAGAATTATTCATCCACTTAATTTTTTGCAAGATTGAAACCTAAGATTACAGCAATTATTTTAAGTTTTTGGGTTTGTATCAGTTAATATTGAGTGGGCTGATGCTGTTTATTTTTTAGGATGAAGAAGCAGTTAGCTTCTAATGGGCGGAATGGGGGTGAGAAAGGATAATTTTGTAACCCAGACAACATAAATGGACCCAGATTTTTAGAGGAATTGGGAACCTTACTTGATAATTTTTTTTTTTATTTTAGCTTACATTTTTTTAATGTAGCTGCAGTGCAGTTTTCTGTTTGATTGTAAGGAGATAACCATGTTAGGAAGCTGCTTGCCAGACTCCACCAGAGAACACGCTCATCAGGTTTTCTGTCCAGTCAGCATGGTTTCAAGTGTCACAAGTGCCAGAAAGCATGTTAGCTCAGTGTAAGTTTGTAAGAAGTACAAAGTACTATAAAGCTTTTTATTTTCTGACATGAATAAACGCAAAAGTTCAGTTTAGTCTGTAGTCTGTAGCTTCATTAGGTCATTAACTGGGAATGGAACAGCTCTGAGCTGCACAGTTCTAGATGGAGCATGTAGGTAGCAAAAAGTTGCATTTGATGTCTAGTTTTGCGTACTTGCCTGCTGGGGGTGTGGGTGAGAGCTGCCATCACCATGGTGGTGACTCTGTTGATGCTACTCTTCACTATCTTGAAGGAAGAACTAGAATAATAATTTCCTCATCTCATTATTACTGTGGGGCAGGGTCATTAATGCAGAAAACCTTGTTTTAGCTATACTGTGGACCCTTCCTACTCATTCATTCAGCAACCTGGTAAAGATGTATATAGGCTATCTGCATCCTAGCATGGCACTAGCAGAAACTGGAAATGTTATGAATGCAGATGAAGTATGAAATGCACCAAATATGATCATGTTAGCTTACAAAAACTAAGGCATAATCTATAGTAATCATAGGTATAAACAAAACAAATTTATTTTTCAATTTGGGCAACACAGAATTTACTACTTATTGTCCAGGCTGGAACAATACTTGGGTTAATTTTCTTTCTTTTCAGTTTTCATTAGCCCATAGTAATGATGGATCCATGCCAAACAATAAACAGCGCTGTTCCCAATTACTTTTGGGTTGTTCTTTTTTTTTCTTACAGTGATATAAACAGTAAAGGTAATTTTAGTTCTAATTTTTGTTCATGCTTAGTGATCTTGGCCAGGCAAAGCCTTATGTCCCATTTAATTCTGAGTCAAGGACTGGGCTCAGTCATGCCTGTGAAAACTTGTCAGCTTTCCAACCATTCATCCTCACAGCCAAGGAGTAGGAAAAATGTCTGCAGCTGAATGCTGCTCCTCCCCCAGATTGCTTTTGTCTCTTGTTTTACAAAACTACCCTCATGCAACACGCTTAGACTGTGTCGTAGTGATAACTTCAGTGAGGCTTTCTCAGTTCTAAGTCATTATTGCCTATTACATTCTTCCTGCCTCAAGAGCTGTTCTAATTATATAAAGAGGACTGGCTTTTCATAAAAATAGACATACAAATCACAGCATGCATAAACTTTCAGAAGGAAAAAACCAAGCATTTGTCACTTGCTATTAGTTTACACTGTATGCTTGCTATATAAAGGGATTCATTGTTTTGATTTCATACAGTTAGATTCTTTTAATAGTTATAGTTCTGTTTTTCCCTTTCGTAGCAATGGATAAGAAATGGTCATGCTCAAATGCCAACATAGTCATTGCTGGTTTATAGTTGTTGCAGGATTTATTGTTTGAATGATATTTTAGTTTCCTTAAGAGTTCAAGGAATACTTTAGGTAGTAGTCTTTATTAAAGAAAAGGAATAAATGGAAAATTTAAATTGCCATTGAATGCCTGTGGAAGAACAGGCATCTCTGAACAACATATTTTAGCTGCGATGTAGAAGTGCATTCTTTCCAGCTGGGAAGAATGTTAATGATGCCAATTATCCACTTTATGGTAATGAATGAGGAAGGCTGGAATGCAGGATTCTTATGATGATGATGATATGACTGCATGAGTGATGTTCATGTAACTTTCAGTAAGATCCATATTATGGGGCCGATTTTTAAACAATGCAATTAATTCCCCTTCATTCTATCTTTCAAATGAAAGTGTTACAAGATCGGATAGTATATCTATTGGCAGAGGGAGGGGGGGGATCCATAAATGATGAGTATTCACTTAAGTGATATGGCAAGTGACATGAGGAAGTACTGACAGTAAGGATATTCTGCAGAAGAAGCATTGGTTTGTGGTATTGGCAATGATGCTTGCTCTTTGTGGCAGGTCTGTGCCAAAAGTTTCCAGCAACGGGGGAGTTGCACACTTCTCCCCCAGGTGACCAAGAGGCTCTAGGCTGGATGAATTATTGTGGCACTCCATGAATTCTTCAAAGGCTGCAGTGTTGGTATTGCTGGTGTAACCTCTCAAGTGCATATCTGCTTATCTCCCTGCAACTTATCCTTTGGTAGGGTGGATAAATCAAGCAGTAGTTAGGAGACTGCAAAGTTTAATGTCCTCCCAGGAATAAGTTAACTGATCTTGAGACTTATGTGTAGAAAAGCTCTGCTGAATGGCACAAAAGTTTTGCTTATGGAAACTGGTGAAGCTCCATTGCATTAAAATATACTGACTTTAAACTTAAAATATACCCACGTTCCACATGAGGTTGTAGACTATTTTGTAGTCTCCTGCCTGCTAAGAGGGAAGTACAAACCCTCTGAAAGTGTCAAAGGGTTGGGGAAAGACATCAAAAGTAGAAATTGGTTTTCCATGTGGGATGAGCAGTTTGAGAGAAGCTTGAACACAAGAAGTAGAGGAAGGAAGTAGCGCATGTCTCACTGCTATCATGGTGGTTATGCACACAACACTGCATTTAAAATTTAGGAAAAGTATGTTAGCGTGGGCTGCACTGATCAAATTAAAAACAGAAACCATAGAAATGTACTGTAAAACTTGTGCTTGATTAAGCATTGTCTCTTATTCCCCAGCCCGCCTACTGCCAGGACAACGTGTTACAAATTGAGTGCTTGAAAACTCCCATACATTGTTCCTCTGCTGAAAACCTTCCTGACAAATTCTTCCCCTGAGCAAGAGTTCACTAGCAAATTCCAGTAATACTCTGGGCAGTTGTGTGTCGTGTAAACTTTTCTCTTAACCCTTGAACTCTGCTGTTTCTAATTTCAGTTGAACATGTGTGACAGGCCAGGGATGTGGCTCATGAAACCAGCTGTTCTGTGCTAACACTGCAGCTGTGCGAGGCCACCAGGCACTGTCTCTTATTCCTGTTGATAAAGAAAATGTATTCTAGTCTTGAAGTGGCAGTGTTCATGATGGAGACATGGTGCTACTTGTGTAAGCTTTCCTTTCTTGTGTTCCTGTGTTTGTTAGTAATGTATGGCACAATTCAGACAAATGGTTCAATAATAAAATGATTCACTTTATAGCCAAACTCCTGCTGGCTATTGTTTATGTCTAGCTGCAGCTGAAACTTAACTCTTAAGAAAAAAAAGAAAAGGGCAGCAATGTTGCTTTTCTGTCTAGAGCTGGTCAAATGAGTCCAGTTTCACATTTTTTTTTTCTAAATAGGAAGTTTCTATTATTGGCATAGCTTTGCTGACAGAGACACTTGTCTAGGGTAGGAAATGACTTAAAATAATGTCTGACCTTTCTGTTTAAAATCCAGCAGAATCCCATGCTTATTATTTAGATTTAATAACTAGAGGTATTAAGTTGTATTTGTGCATCATAACACAATTAAGTTCTACAATTACTTAGATTTCCTTCTATTCTTGGTAAGTTATCTGTAGCTTTGCTGCTTTCTATGCAAAGAAAAAACAGGAGAATTGAATATTTTTTTCCTGCATTTTTTTCTTTATTTCTCTTGGCATTTGGTGAATTGAGTTTAATAAGTAGCTGTATTCTTCTGTAGATCAACTTCTTTCTTATTCTAGCTCATGACTGAGCTGTATTTCCAAAGACTGCATCTGGTATGCATACTCCCCCCACCTTCCAGAGTGAAGAATATTTATAAAGAGAGATCACTTTTCGAAATACATTTTTAGTTCAGTTGCTTCGAATTCTGAGCTTTAATTGGCATGGCCAAATTCAAGTTCATAGCATCAAGCATACAGCAGTGACTCACTCTTAGTTAAAATTGCAAATACCAAATCTGGCATGTCTAGCTGCTATTTAATATGCTAATTACTAAACTACTATATGCTGCCTATTGCTAGCATAAGAGTCATACTACCCTTCCTGTTTAATTATGCTGCTCCGTATTAATTTTTATTGGAGATGACCACCTCTTTTCTACCCTGTGCATAAGTGTATTTTTTTGCGGTGAGGCAGGCCCCCTCCTCTTGCTGGGAATCTATAAATACTTGAAGAACACTTTATTTTTTTTTTTAACTTTTATGTAAAGTCAGATGTTTCTCTCTCTCTCTCTCTCTCTCTAATTGGGCAATCTTGGGGATGAAAACTGTTACAGGCTTAGGAAGAAGACTGTCGTTTTGGTTTCTAGCTCTATTTTTTTCAAGTCTTTGTTTTACATTAGACACTATCTGGAGAAGAAAAAAAAAACCACCAAACAAACCCCAGCCTTGTAGAAATCAAGTACTTTATGATGTACATGCTCTTGGCAGTCTGATTTGTGTGCTGCATGTTTTCCTAGGTCTTCAGATGCCTATTAAGGTCATATGAAGCAGAGAGAAAGAAAAAATGAGAGAAAGGAAAAGGCTGTACTGGAGCTGTTTCAGCTTTCCTTCGTGTAGAAGAATGAAGAATAGAAACTGGACAGCAGGGCACAATGGTGGAAGTAGAAAATAATGCTGAAAGGATTTCAGTACTAGTATAAAAGAGAAACAAACCGTAATGAAGCTGTTGTGCCAGTGTGTAACAGTAGCTAATATTGACCTGCGAGAAAGGTATGAGGATCTGATGAGCTCAGAATCCTGACTTGCATATGGAGAATAGAGTTAAGCGATAGTGTGATTTCTTTCCCCACTACTTGCAAATCAGTTCCCTTCCACTTCTTACACATCCACTGTCTCTTCTGCAAACAGCTTCTATCTTCTGCTTTCCTTACATTCAGTCTCTGCCCTAGGTGGCTGATGGTTTTCTGTAGAAATGCTTAAAGCTACATTGCTTATTTAATCTTTGCAAATGTGTAGCATGAATCTATGAAGTTTTCTGTTTTAAAATACAAGCCTCTCTTGAAAGTTTTCATGAGTGTAGAGTGCATTTGAAACCTTGTAGCAGATCAATTACCTCTTTCTTTGTCCATTTAATGGCAACTTTTAAAAATAATATGCTGTGACATCTTTATTATCCTTTAGTGATGAGTACAGTGAGCACAATAATAATTTTAAGCCTCAGTAGGTTAATGGAGTTAGGCATGTCACCATACATTATAAAAGCAATCAAAAGTGTTTTTAATGAGCTTCAGTTGAGTGTGTAATCCCAACTTTATACAGCTCGAACTAGAAAAAGCCTTATAACAGAGCATGTCTTACTGCTTTGGAAACCCACTAGAGGAGGAAACTTCATTCACAGGCAGTTTGACTGTACCAGTGAGTCTAAGGCTTGTGTAGAGAAAAATAGAAATTGAATGAAGTGATATTTGCAGACATGTTTTAGTTGGCCACCTTCTTTACTCTATTTGTCATGGCTGAAATCTATGGCTGAAAGGAAATAAACAGAGTAAACTCTAGGATTGTTTTGTTTTGCCACAAGCTGGATTTTATGTGGGCAATCAAGCCAAAGAGAATCTATAAACACTGTTAAATAGTAGTGACAATAGGCCTTTTCCTAGACTACTCATAATACCGTAAGAAAAGTCCTGCTATTTTAAGCTGTGACATGCTCCTGTTAATTTCAGTTGCTTTACATCAAGTCCCATTTTGCGCTTGCAGGATAGTTATCTCCTAAGTTACCCTGCAGAAGCGGCACTGCTCACATGTGTCTCCACAATATTTAATGTATTACTTCTGCATTGCAGTTACCACAGTGCTGTTGTATACAACTTATTGCTGAGCTCTATGAGAGAAATACACAATTCCTGTCATGTCTAGATATCTAAAGATTTTGAAGTTCTAACCTTGTGACTTCCCCAAGGTAATGCATTTGGACATATTTATAATCAAAACTAGGCTCATGCCCTAACACACTGGGCCCTTTTTCCTTCTTCAGGATGAGGCGTATCTCTTTTTCTAAACTTTGTCACTGGACTCGATAATGTCCCTACCTTGCCAGTTTGCCTTTCCCTATGAGGTCTTATAATAATGATCCAGCTTCCTTTTCTTAATCCTTCTAACCTAAAATAGAAAATTTACTCCGTCTGTGGAGAGGGAGGAGAGGAAGAGCTTACTGCCTACTGAAATAACGTTCCTTATCTAGTGGCAAATAATGAAATCTCTAGGAGAATGTGTCATCATTGGGTAGATACTCTTTGATGCTGCTTGCCTCTGCTCTTAAAGCATTAATCCTGCCTGTTTGTTCTGTGTATGTTGTCTCTGAATAATTTTCTGACTAATTTCATGTGTTTTGATTCTAACTTTGCAATTATAGCACTGCAGCCTCATACAGATGTGGTGATGGCTTAATTGTTAGTCTCTTGTAACTGGGGTGATAAAGTCACTTTCTTTCAAAGCCCCTTTCTAAGATGGTTCTAATTTTCTGAATAACTTATTTGTCCTGAAAACTTGTATTACTTGTGTTCCACAAAATGAGATTTTAAAAATGAATTCTATCAAAGTCTTTATGCTATTTAGGATTTCCTGACTCTGAAAATTTGTGCATTGAGAAAATTATTCAGAAGCTCTCTTTATGCTTCACTAAGATCATCACCTTTATAACACTTAAAATTTTACATGTATATAATAGATTTATTTTGATGCTCAAATTTAATGTGACTGGTGCAGAGGAAGATATATGGGTTTAAAGCTCAGGTTTGGACCATGAGGTGTAGAGCTCAGCAGATTTAAAATGACTTCAAGTGAGAATCTTTCTTAATAGAAATGAGGTCTTATTGTGATATTTCTGGAAAATGGTGTGCTCTTCCTATTTGCTTAAATGTGAAGTTCAGTGGAGTTCACTAGCAACTCATTATGTACATAATTGCTGACTTCATTTCCTGTGGTGGCTACATGACAGAAGAGATGGCTTTTCTGCATATTTAACTTCTAATTCAATTTGGGTGAACACATTTGCTTGTCAATCAGGTCCCTGAGAAATTTTCAGATTTTACTGTTTCCAGTGTTATTCTCTGTTCTGCAGATGCTGATGATCTGTTATCCACACTCCTGCTAACAGGCCTCTCTGTTCCACCTCCCCCCCCCCCCCCCCACACTCA